>NC_084761.1:35612500-35775000 GCF_028858725.1 Colius striatus
ACTCAGAGAGTGCACTTTGACGGGCTGACTCACCCGCTCTGCTGCCTGTTACGAGCCACTCACAATTTACTGGATGGATCACAGGTTGTAGGGAAACAAACAGATCATGAATTTATAGCCATGAGAAACAGTACGATTCTTCAGATAACAAAAAAAAATCCCAACCCATTAATTAACTCTCTGACATCGAGGTCTTGTACACTAGCAGCAGAGCAAGTTTACTGGCATTTCATACACATGAAACCATTAACACATAATGTTCCAAACTGTGAGTATTATTAAGCGCATCAATGAGCCAAAAACACTGCAGATGCCAACAGTTTGTTCATTTTTGGCTTAGAGAAGACTTTTCAGATCCTTTGCAATGTAATATAAATCATATTTACAAACTGAGAGACGTGAGTAGTCTCATATGTCAAGCCAGCAATTTACAGACACTTAGACATTCTCATTTTTCAAAGTATGTCACCAGGTGCCTCAGCACTGAGGTAAATACAAAGAGAGTTTATTTCTATTTGGTTCCATTTTAAATGCTGGACAGAGAGAGTAGACATTCTCATTCGTCTCCATTTCAGCAGCTTTTTTTCTGAGTTTTCAATCTTCCTTCTTTCAACATGCTAGTGTACAGAAAAATAATTAACAGATATTAGTTACAACTGTCTCAGTCACAGAAGAATTCATACTGTAGAAGAGAAACAGTGATGATACAAGCAGACTGAGCAATGACAGCGACGTATTGAGATGCATTTCCATGTGGTTTTTTTTATTCACTTCTTCACTGAGGATATGTGCAAAGAACACATGAATCAAAAAACTCAACATGCAACCAAACTGCATCTCCAAACTGGCATCACTGAAAGAAGTGACACTTCCTGAAAAACGGAACAAGAAGTAAAGTCCAGCAACACAATAGTGGATTCAGTAAAAACTGTGACTTGAAAAAGAATTTACAGTCACTAGAGGCATCGCCCTGAGGCTGTCTGCACTCCCCAAGCAGCTCAGCTTGCAGTGACTTACTCTACATGAAACCAGGCCTAGACTCTTTTTGCTCTAGCACCAGAGCCCCGAAGTAGATTCATACATAGCATTGGCTCATAGCAGCAAGGCACGCACAATAACTGAGATAAAAAACGTGAGCACAGCAAAGAAATTGAGAAAGAAAAAGTGAGACCCAGTTGATAAGCAGAAATCACTGCTTTGACACCAACGGGGGTATTTTATCAAAACGTAAAAGATGGTATCATCACAGGTGTGGAGAGGGAGTGCAGCACCGTGTTGGTGGTTGCACACAGGTGCAAAGGAGTGAAAAGAAAATGGAGGCAGAACCATAGAGATAAGGACAGAGAGTGGTGACGTCTGCACAAGGAGTAGTACTAGAGGCTTAGCCCTGTTTTAAACGGGTACCAGACTGACACCTGCAGCATGTCTACACAGTGAAGTGAGAGCTGGAATGACTCTGCAGGACTGACAGCAGTGATGAGGATGCAGCAGACAGGGGTGGCAGCCAGGACATGTACCACAATATCCTGGGGTACTTGCATTCAGGTGCTAGTGGGATACTCCCATGTCTCTGTGTATTTGCTACTTCTGTTATCTGCAGCAGCTAAACTGAGCTAGCACAGGGATGTATCCATCTATATTATATCACTCTTTTGCTACTTAAATATCCACTTTAAGGCAGCAGAAAGAAAATGAGAAATCAAATGGCACGTCAGCTTAAACTAACTGTAAGTAATGTGGTATTAACCAAGTCACTCACAGAAAAAAAAAAGCAAAAAACAGTAATGGGGCACAAGGCTACCTAGCACTTCAGGGATACAGCAGCAGGCAAGGGCACCCCACTGCTGAGAAGCAACGTGGAGAACTGATCACACTGAGCTGCAGATACCCAGGCATAGGCAAAAAAGCATTTTCATGGACATTCAGTGCAGACCCCAGAGTAGCAAACAAAAAAACACAACCAAACTGGCAACTCACTTATGTAATGTCAATAACAATGATTTTCTCATAGCCCTCTCACAAGATACAGCCCCTCAATTTCCCTCCATTCTCTCTCCCCTTACCCAGCTGTGAGGAGGATTAAAACTAAACAGGATAAATAACAAGATAAAATAAAATAATAACTTACCCCACTAAAGATAAGCTGTAACTTCCATAGTTGTGCTGGTTATTTAATCAAAGTCCAAAAAAACTGAAGTGATTTGAAAGAGTTTTAAATGGACAGATGAGAAAGTATCTTTGTCATATGAAGTGCAGGCCTGATGGAAATAATCAAGAATGCTTAACTCTTATCAGTTTAAGTTTTCAGCAGGTTAACAGAAAGCCTCTAAAGCAAAAATACAAGTTAAAAATTCTGTCAGTGGAAAGGCTGCTACAGAATAATCAAGTTTTTTTTGTCAGGCTACCAGAATATACCAACTTTCAAGTATTATTTGTAATGCAGTAGAGCCTGAGGCCCCCAGTGAACCCAGTGCTATATTATGTCACATTCAATTTTGGTTTTCTATCTAGGAGCTTATGAAAAAAAAAATCCCACACATCCTCTATCTTCAGCTTCCAACCAAAATATGATGTTCACATCATACACAGCTCAGCTGCACAGAAAGAACAAGAGCAAGTCTTGTTCATGATCCAGTGCTGCAGTCCCAGGTGTAATTTCTTATCACCTTTTGTTTAGTTTCCCAGCAGCATTCACCCAGTCCATCAATATATCAATACACTCATTTTTAATTGTTAAAAAAAATAGCAATATACTTTTAAAGTTTCACTGGGATCTTGCCCACATGGGATTTGCTGCCTTACAAGAAGAGAAACCACCATGGCAGCCCAGTTGCCTCAGGAAAGGTATCGCACCCAAGCTTCTGCCCTGCCTCAGGAGCTGCCTTCCCATACAGAGACATGGCACTGCAGTTACCAAATGAGCTGCCAGCTGATAAAAGAAGTCCATTATCCTCCTGACTTTATGCATTACTTGCAATACTGAGGGGAGAGGAAGTGGGAAATCACCATCCGAGGTTGGAAGCTCCCAGGTAGCACACATTAAACCCTCCACAAAAAATGCAACCACATCTTCAGCTTCAGTTCATGAACTGTTAATTCCAAAGTCCCCAAAATCTAGGGCATTGGTTTAGCAAGCAAGTTGCTTAAACGCTATCCTCACACCATGGTGTATTTGCCCTTTCATCAAATGAGTGCTCTGGGGACACCTGCTGCAGCCTGAGAGACTCAGTACACTGCTGAAAACCACTACCAAGTCTTCTCTCAGATTACTAACTTGACCTCCACAGCTCCAAACACTACCAGCATCACTCCTGCTCCCAATCCAACAGCCTATGTGGGAAGGAAGCTGCAGGAGTTCTCCCTTTCTCCTCAATAGTGGTCCTTTCAGCTGCTGAGGATTTAAAAAATTGCCTGCAGTACCACCAGTTAAACAGGAAAGTTGGTTTTTTTAATAAAAAAAAAAAAAAAAATCATGCCAGCTGCTGACAGTAAGCAGAGACATGTAAGACACTTGTGAATATGGTCCAGGAAAAAAAAAAAAAAAGTGATTTGAAGGAGAATACAGGCTATAATTACAAAATATTACAGATAAGTGATTTCATTACTCGCACAATTTTCTGTGTGGATGAAAAAGTCAGTAACCTGTTAAGAGCCTAAACTAGGTTTAAATTAAATTATGAGTACATTTTTACCACCTGAAAATTAGATTTGTACATTTTTCAACCAGCAGCAATCTGCTATTTCAATATTATTTTTTTTCTGCAGCCAATAAATACGAGATACTAATTGCTGAAGATCTGAAATGCTATTTGTCCTAATAAATGCATCTAAGGATTTTAAACATATTCATATAACAAAATTTGAAGGAAAGTTTTTTAAATAGACTAACAGACTTTGAGATAATGTATTTCAATTTGAAGATACATTGAAAACACATTAGTGAATATGAAGATCTAAAAAAATACCTACCAACAAAAAAAAAAAATCTTCAGTTGTATCTTTAAAAAACCTTGAAAATTTATTTTGGAATTTTTCCAACTAATTCTAAATTTAAAACTAACTAAATAAATAGGGCTAGGCTTATTTACTTAATTCATTAGAAATCTGTTCCATCTACATCACCACTCATGGTTTTGTCATTTCCTGCCTTCATTCCTACTATTTATGTCTTTTAACTTTGTCCCTCAGACCCTGTAACCTAAAACCTTAAGGACTGAAGTTGTGTCCTTCCAGACTAAAACAATATAATAGCCCTAATTATGTCACTGTGACACAGTTAATGTCTGAATCCTGTTTATATTTAGCATCCCATTCTTTTTTCAAAACCTCTTCTTGGCCCTCCTCCACCTTGCCTCTCCAATCTTATGTCCATCATCCCATTACTGCCCACTCATGCATTCCTCCCCGTTCCATCCTCATGACCAGGCAGCTGGGGTTGCCCTTCAGCGTGTGCTGCTTCATCCATCTGGAATTCCCTTTCTCCAGCCTGATTCCTCTCTTTGGTTCTCACCTTCATAAGCGTACATACACGTGCATTTACAGTCACCACTAAATGACACAGACTTTTTCTATCCCCATTATTGCGGTTTTTATCCTGCCCTCACTGAGATCATCAAAGACAATAAAAATACCGAAGTCTTTTCCACTTCATACTTTAGCATTTCACTTCTATTTTCTTTTACTCCATTCATAATGTACTTCATTCCCTTTTTGCCTGCAAGGTAGCTGTCACACATCTCTTTGTAGTTTTACAGGAAAATTCTACCTATGTCCACCTATTTTGCCAGTATACATAAATGTCTGCCTACATCTTGCAAGAATGTATACTACACCAAATACAGTAATTTCAACTGTATTCCCTTAACATCGAGTCATACACTGACACTTTATCACACTACCATGATAGGACACTAATATCTTCAATAATGCCACTGTATTGCTCCAGTCTCATTCTCCTTCTTCTGCAGCTAAGCTGAAATCAGGAACATACTGAACATTGCCAAGTTTCTCCTTGGTACTTAAATAGCTCTCTGCTTTTGCAGAAAATATAAAGGTTTTGTAGAAATCACCTTCACACTTTTTTTTCCCAAGCAGAATTGCTTTTTGTGAAGTACCGAGATGATATGCAGAGCTGAAGGGGGGAGTAGGACATGAAGATGAATGAAGGAAAGCTCAGTCATTCCCAGTGACAGAGACGACGAATTCTGAACTGAGGCAGAAAGGAAGAGGTATTTTTCTTAAGCTGTTCTTCTTTAAACTTGCTTAGAATGTAATGTTTTCAACCTTTTCCAGGGTGTTTGTGCTGAGACATGAACCTTCCTTGGCAATTTTTACTCATATTATTAATCCTTTTTACATATAGCTTGTTGGATACCACATACAAAAGAAGAAAAATCTCTGGAAAACATTGCATTTGAGCTAGTTTTTCCTTCCAATACATGAAATCAAGTCTGCTGCATGTCACATATCCTTTCTCTAATGTTGCTAGAAAATAGATAGATTTTGCATTTATATTTTAAAATCAAGCACCTTTTTATCAGCGTATATTTAATTGGCAGAGTATAAAATGGTCAAGTTTTGCACTTATTTCTTCTCCTCGGATATACCTCCTAGATCTTCACCATGCTACATGCTTTTTTGGTCACTTTCCTCTCTTCTTACTCTATGTGACTCATGTAACTGTGAGCTTAATTGGCATCACGTAAAAGTACTGTGGGAAATTTCATACTGCTGAATGTGAATGTGTTACTACTGTATCTGAGATCTAAATAAATTTCACATTTGTCCCGGTGAAGTAAGACATGCAAGATTTCCACCTGCTCTTGGAGAGTAAGAAAAAGAGCATTCTAGATTTTAGTAAAAACAGATTCTCTTTCCTGTGACTTCTCACTATATCTCAAATAATACTGATATAACAGTAATTTTTTGTCTAATAAGCTACCAGATAAGTAAAACCTGCTTCTCCATGGAATATTCTATTCATTAACAAGACATATAAGAGAAAAACAATTATGTGGTATGCCAATATTAAAGTAGAAAAACATGGCTGTGAATTAAAATCAGCAATATGTCTATGTACTTTTTTCATTAGCATTTTCCATCAGGGCAGAATTTGCCTTTGGCAGGAACCCACAATGTAAAGAAAACATAAGAAAAAAAATCATTAGCAGCCTTCTTCAAATGAAAACCCTGCCACAGGGATATATAGAAAGTGTCTTCATGATTTCACAGACAATGTTCTTCCAAATACACATGCTTACAATCTGGGACGTGATTGTGGTAGTCTGTTGGGTGCTTCTTCATGTCCAATGTACTGCTTGGTCTGTACTAAAGTCACAATGAAAGAAAATATTCAGATCTTTCAAAAGTCATACATACAATTTGGGGCAAATACACAAAAAAAAAAATCAGCCTGCAAGACACACTGAGTCTAGAAGGGTAGGACATTCGGATACTGATGACACAGTTCACAAGCCACCATTTCCTCAGCTGGATGACTGTAAACTTGCAAAGTGAGCACAGAAAATTAACCATCATCCATCTCTAAGGTGTAATCACTGTATTTTAATCAAACTGGTAACATTAACCTTTCAAACACAGCACATCATTTTCATGACTGTATTACTACCGATGGCAAGGAAGCTGCAAAAGTACTGAATGAGTATCATGAATTTGAAACACCAAACAACTGCACTGCTATTTACAACCTAAAAAATGTGCTTGAAATAAAAACACATTGTTTTCCAGCAACACATGCATCTTAATACAAAAACAAAATTTAAAAAAATGTTTAATTCATCTAAAATGTCCTTAATTTTGTGTTTGTTCCTTTTATTATGAGAAATAACTCACACAGAAAACTCAGTACTGCCTATTTGTCAAAGTTCCTAAAGAGTTAAAACCAATCTTCATTTGTACATATGATTTTTAACCTGTAACACACAAGAAAACTAGAATCTGCCTAAGAATAACATGGTTTACATCATTTACAGAAGCAGTCTCTTCTGCTGGTGGAAAAGTACAAAAAATCTTGCTCACTCTCATTTGGAAATACATAGACAAGGCGGTGGAGAGCTCTTATCAATGGGGCAGGGTCCATTTGGAGGCCTGTACCTAGTGGAGTCCCTCAGGGGTCAGTGCTGGGACTGGTACTGTTCAATTTATTCATTAATGACCTTGATGAGGGAACAGGGCGCACTGTCAGCAAGTTTGCTGACGATGCTAAACTGAGGGGAGTGGCTGACACACCAGAAGACTGTGCTGTCATCCAATGAGACCTGGACTGGCTGGAGAGTTGGGTCAGGAGAAATCTAATGAAATTCAACAAGGTCAAGCGTAGAGTCTTGCATCTCGGAAAGAAGAACCCCATGTACCAGTACAGATTGGGGAATGAACTGTTAGAGAGCAGTGTAGGGGAAAGGGACCTGGGGGTGCTGGTGGACAGTAAGATGACCATTAGTCAGCAATGTGCCCTCGTGGTCAAGAAGGCCAATGGCATCCTGGGGTGGATTAGAAGAGGTGTGGGCATTACGTGGAAAAAGGTTCTCCTCCCCCTCCACTCTGCCCTCATGAAATGGCATCTGGAATATTGTGTCCAGTTCTGGGCCTCTCAGTTCAATAAGGACAGGGAGCTGCTGTACAGAGTTCAGTACAGAGCCACAAAGATCATAGAATAGTAGGGTTGGAAGGGACCTTTACAGATCATCTAGTCCAATCCCCCTGCAGAAGCAAGTCAACCTAGATCAGGTCACATAGGAACATGTCCAGGCAGGTCTTGAAGACCTCCAAGGAAGGAGACTTAACAACCTCTCCAGGAAGCCTGTTCTTGTGCTCTGTCGCCCTCACAGTGAAAAAGTTTTTTCTTATATTGAAATGGAACTTTTTGTGATAGATAGATACAACAGAAGAAGGGATGCCCCAACCTCCTGACACCCACCATTTAGATATTTGGAAATATTAATGAGATCCTCCCTCAGTCTCCTCTCCTCCAGACTAAACAGCCCCAGTTCCCACAGCCTTTCCTCATATGAAAGATGTTCCATTCCCCTGATCATCTTGGCAGCCCTGCACTGGATCCTCTCCAGAAGCTCTCTGTCCCTCTTGAGCTGAGGAGCCCAGAACTGGACACAGGACTCCACATGAGGCCTCACCAGGGCAGAGTAGAGGGGGAGAAGAACCTCTCTTGACCTGCTGGCCACACTCTTCTTGATGCATCCCAGGATGCCATTGGCCTTCTTGGCCACAAGGGCACATTGCTGGCTCATAATTAGCTTATTATCAATTAGGACTCCCAGGTCTCTCTCTGCAGAGCTGCTCTTCAGCAGGTCAATCCCCAGCCTTTACTGTTTCATGGGCTTGTTCCTTCCCAGATGCAGGACTCTGCACTTGTCCTTGCTGAACCTCATGAGGTTCCTCTCTGTCCAACTCTCAAGCCAGATGAGATCCCGCTGAATGGCAGCACAGCCTTCTGGGGAATCAGCCAGTCCTCCCAGTTTGGTGTCATCAGTGAACTTGCTGAGGGTACACTCTGTCCCCTCATCCAGGTAGTTGATGAAGATGTTGAACAAGACTGGCCTCAAAACCGATCCCTGTGGGACTCCACTGGCCACAGACTTCCAACTTGATTCTGTGCCACTGATCATCACCCTCTGGGCTCTGTCATTCAGCCAGCTCTTGATCCACCTCACTGTCCACTCATCCAAGCCACACTGCCTGAGCTTTCTGATGAGGATGTTATAGGAGACAGTGTTAAAAGCCTTGTTGAAGTCAAGGCAGATGACATCCGCTGCTCTCCCCTCATCTAGCCAGCTGGTTATGCACTCATAGAAGGCTATCAGGCTGGTCAGAGTGGAGCATCTGCCTTATGATGAGAGGCTGATGGAGCTGGGCTCTTGCTTGGAGGAGACTGAGGGGTGACCTCATTAATGTTTACAAATATGTAAAGGGTATCAGGAGGATGGAGCCAGGCTGTTTTCAATGATGTCCAATAATAGGACAAGAGGTGGTGGGTACAAGTAGGAACATAAGAGGTTTCAAAGAAATACAAGCAAGAATTTTTCACTGTGAGGGTGACAGAGCACAGGCTGCCCAGCTGGCTTGTTGAGTCTCCTCTGGAGACATTCAAAACCTACCTGGACAAGCTCCTGTGTGACCTACTCTTGGTGGTCCTGCTCTGGCAGGGAGTTGGACTAGATGATCTCTAAAGGTCCCTTTCAGCCCTTAAGATTCTGAGATTCCATAATTCGCATTCAAGTAACTGGTCAACTTTTGAAGTTCTTAAGTACACACAGAGCCTGTTGCAAAAACAGCATAAGCTATAATGGGCAAGAGGAAAAAAAGATGACCGGACACCTTGCAAAAGAGTCTACATGGCTTGAATTCCTCTATTGCATAATAGCTAAATTAGTTAGCAGGAATGTTATTTCTTGTTATATTGCACTACTTACTGCGCTCTTTCTCCCTCTCTCCTCCACACATTCAGAATTCCACTGAACACGGTGCATCCAGGAGTGACTGATTGGTCCAGTGCCAGGAAAGATGACACAGTCTAGAAGAACAGGCAGGATCTGGGAGCACAAGTCATGCCTCCTCAGCTCCAGCCCTCCCTGTAACTGTGAGTGGATTACTTCTCCCTTCCCACTGCCCCACTTTCTCCAAGGACAGCTTTCTCTTTTATACATTGTAAAATATTCCTTATTCTGATCCTAATTATTGTATTGCTAGACCACTGAAGTCATCATTACTTTCACTAAGTTACTTCCTTTTCAGATGCATTCAAGTGGTCTGGAGGTATCCACTTTGGGTTTGCGTACAGGATCTAGTGAGCCTGTGAGGGTGCATGTAAGGATAGAATTTGTCCAAAATGTTTAAACTGGCTCCTTATAGGTGTTACTAAAACTTGCATTTACTTTTCTCTACTATGGACTTTAAACTGGGCTGCAAAATTGTGGAAGACAGCCCTTTACATGTAGTTATCTCCAACAATTAGATGAGAAATGTTAGATTAGGGACACTACTAAAGAAAAGCCATTAAATAGGCCTTTGTTTAAAGACAGGAAAGGTAAAAGCATTCCTTGATGCAATAAAAAGTGAGTATTTACATACTATGCCCTAATTAAGATTTTTTTCTTCTGTAATTCTACTGGCTGTCCTAGAAGAGCCATAAACATTTTGTAAAATAATCTCAATTTATACTGCTTTGTTCTATGCCTTCAAGTACCGTACATGGCTGTACTCCAGATCAAGTAGTTGTCCTCAAATGCCTTCCAAAGAGCCCTGCCAGATTCTGTGGTTTAGAAGTAATTTAAAGGCAGAAAGCTGTAGCAAATGAGACCTAATGGAAAACAGAAAATGCTTTAGTTCATCCTAACTGTTTGCAAAGAGAAATGGAAAACCACAAAGAAAAAAAGGAAAAAGAAAAAGGAAGTGCCAAAATGTTGTATTTCTCTCTGCAGATGAAGCTAATGATTCACGAACATCATGACATAGCATGTGCAAGTGCCTTTTAACGATTTGAGAAATTTATGGCAAAAAAACTGAAATAGAAAAGTATTGTCCTTGTGGAACTGTAACTTTGTTTTTAAACAGATTTTTTCCACTTTCCCCCCCCCCCTTAACTCTGGCATGTTATTCTTCGCTTTCAGTCACCTGTGTTGAATAAACTAATTCCTCCTGGTTAGAGCAGAGACCATCAACCACTGGCTGTTAAATGCAGCCAACTGTTCATAACTCCGGCAGATTGTTCTCTTCTGCTGGCCAACAAAACTTTATGGTCCTTTCTTAATTTCTCTCAAGAGATACAGAAACTCCTTATTTAGAAAGCAATCACTCCTGCAATATAGTATCTCCCCTACACAGTCTATTTCCAGTTTGCTATGCATATTTCGCACACCCCACCCCCTTCAAAATACACTGAAAGCATCAAATAGAAAAAGACTGACAACAGACCTGATTTAAAGCCATCAAACGTCACAAATAGTCCTTCCATCCACGTATTTACCATGGACTTTTCTGCTTAAGCCTAAATACGACCAGCATATTCCTATTCCTATACCCTGCTAGTGATGGCACTGATGGGGTGCAGCACTGCCCTGGGGTGCTGTGAAGGACATCAGCTTTCGGAGGAACGTTCAGGGACAAGGGGCATGAATCCCACAGAAATTAATGTCACTTTTTCTGACCACAGATGGTCCTTTAGAGTATGTTTGAAAACAAGAAAAAAAACCCTAAACAACAAACCACCCATGGGTGGTTCAGAAATCTACAGATTTAATTATTCATAACCACTGAACTACTAGATTTCCCTTGGATTCTAGAAGGTTTTTGCTACTTCCTTGTATGGCAGCACACAAAACAAGAAATCTTTGTGGTGAAGGGCCTCTCCTCACAACTCTTGGCCCAAAAGAAGGTGGGATAAGCTTATTTTAATTTCACGCTAAGCAAAATGCTATTCCCAATTCTGGCCTGTTCTGAGGACTGGAAGTCAAGACTGCCGTGGTGACGGACGGTCCTGTAACAGCATCCAGAGATCTTTCCTTAGCTGTAATGAAACTCTACCGCAGCCATAGCTGTGCTTCATCCCATGTCCTCCCATCCCAGCAGAGACAGAGACTGTTCTTTTTTTTTCCCCTTAAAACTTTCAATTACAACCATTAAGAATTCAAATTGATATTTTTTTTTCACAGAATGCCTAAATGCTTTTTTTCACCCATCCCAAAATAATTCCTTTCTTGGGATGAATGCAAGCACAATTATTTTCAAACTGAAAAGAATTCATCTGGCAAAGTACAGAGAAAACCAGTTACGTGGCTATTAAAAAAACAGCATATGCTACAAACACACAGGCATATCCATATATTTCAGTAACAACTTAGAAACAAACTTTAATGTAGCTGAGCTATTTCTGCTTGCCAAATGAAACTTTTGTAGGATACTTTTTTACGATTTCTTATGACACACTTTTTGAGGATAGTTGTGAATTACAGCTTAGTCAAAGTTCTAGTGTAACGTGCCCAATTTTGGAGAATGTAGTATTTTTAAAAGTTTTACATATTGCAATTTAAATTATAGACATAAACTCTTCAAAACAGTAACTTTATGCTCAAATAAAACAGGTGCACAGAAGTGTAATGTTTCCAGTTACTTATTTCGCTGCTGAATTTTCGGTAGTTTATTAAACCTTCTGTTACGTTATTTGTATCCGCTCAGCCATGGAAAAAGCATGCAATCTCTCTGAAGAGAGTAATCAAATGCTTACAGAATAATTTCCTACAGTATGAAAAAGATGTTGGATCTTGGGGCTATTGATTTAAAAGACAAGATCAGTGGTCTGATGAACTCCTGTAGCTAAAAATTCTATGACATACTAATTTTCAAAGTTGGTACTGGCTATTTCAGTAATTCTCAATATCAAATGCAGAGTAGGATTTGATTGTGCTGCTCCTTCACATATATGAACGGTTCTCTCCAGAAGCAAGGTATGCCCTACTTTCAAGATGCTCAAACCTCAAAAATGGGAAAAGGCCAGGCTCCCTGTGTTCCTTTAGAAATTGGGGCTCTCCTGTTCCATCTTCTGCCTGAAAGACTCTTGAAACTATAGGAACCAGAAACATTTGCACAACAGTCAGTTATTCACTGTTCTGAAATACAAGAGTGTATGAAAGGAGGAAGGTTCTAAGGCTTTTTACTGGGTTGAAAAGGATGATGTGAGAGCAGTGAATTACCAAGATATTCAACAGTGTGGAAAAGTAGAAAAACTTAAATATCTAAGAACATATCTCAGACTTTCCTAGGAATTACACAATCATGTCTTTCCAAAAGTAAATGCCAAAGAAATATTTCATTTGACTATGATTCTTTTCCATATTACCATACGAAAGCAATTGGTATTTCTAAACAATGTGACAGAGATCACAACCGAACAACAGAAGGCCACAGGAAACACATTGTAGACAGAAAACATGGTTAATCTTTTTTTTGATTTTCACCAAGACCAAACTCCTCTGTTAACACATTTTAATTCTGTATTTTATTGTGGTGCAGATCCTTTCAAAATGCTTCTGAGAAAAGGCTCACATGTGCATTCATCCTTATATAAAAATACAGAATCACAGAATAGCAGAGGTTGGAAAGGACCTCTAGAAACTATCTAGTCCAACTCCCCTGCTAAAGCAAGTTACCAATCAATCAGATTGCACAGGAACACATCCAGCAGGGTTTTGAAAACCTCCAGAGAGGGAGATTCCATACCATCCCTGGGCAGCCTGTGCCAGGGCTCCCTTACCCTCACAGGAAAGAAGTTTTGCCTCATGTTCAAGAGGAACTTTCTGTGTTCCAGTTTGTGCTCATTACCCTTTATGCTGTCACTGGGCATTGTAGAAAGACTTGCCCCATCCTCTTGACATCCACCTTTTACGTTATTTGTAAGTGATGATGAGGTCTCTCAGTCTTCTTCAGGCTAAACAGCCCCAGATTTCACAGTTTTTCCTCTTAAGAGAGATGTTCCAGACCACTGATCATCTTGGTTGCCCTGCGCTGGACTCTCTCCAGAAGCTCCCTGTCCCTCTTGAGCTGGGAAGCCCAGAACTGTACATAGTACTCCAGATGAGGCCTCACCAGGGCAGAGTAGAGTGAGAGGAGAACCTCTCCTTGATCTGCTGGCCATATTCTTCTTGATTCATCCCAGAATGTCACTGGCCTTCTTGGTCACGCGGGCACATTGCTGGCTCATGTTTAGTTTTCTGTCCACCAGAACTCCCAGGTCCCTCTGCACAGAGCTGCTTACCAGCAAGTCAACCCCCAGTCTATACTGGTTTATGGAAATAAGCACAAACAGATTCATTTCTCTATTAAAAAATAAATAACATGATGTAATATAAACTAAACCAGTCCTACAGCAAAACCCATGACATTTCTTGGCTGGACAACTCGTGTTAGAATACATCTGTCAAAGGGAAGAGTTAGCTGAAAACAGAAGGCTGCGCTTCTATCACAATAGAAGCATTTTAGTCTTGCCATGGTCATTTTTCTTTAGGGTTTTTTTTGTTGTAAATATGTATCAATTGATAGATTTTTAGTAATAGACAAAAAAGAAAAACATAGAAATACTGCTGTAACTGTCAGAATGGTTTATGAAACTCATTTAGTTTTTTGATCACTTGCTGTTGTGCTATAGGCAATTCCTTCTGGCTGGCATAGGTTTATTGGAAGAGAGACTGCTGAGGGGTTGTGGAGGTCCCCTTGTCTTAGAACTGCCCAGTGCAGTGGGTTCCCAGACCCAGGGCTGATGACCACTACACATCACCCTCCTGGCATTCCCTCACCCTGGTCAGCAATGCAAACAAATCTCAAGGTCTTAAGAATTTTGGTAAATGTAATCTTTTGAAAGAGATATACTTTTCCACATAAACCAGAAGTAATACAAATTACTATCTTCTCTACTAGCTGGATACTTTGCTTGATTTAAAAATGTCAGAGAGGTAGGTCTTTGAGACAGTCAGAAGTGGTGGAGAAAGACAGGAAAATATCTGGTCTCTGTTGACAGAACAGTTTTGACAGGTTTTACAAGTAATTTTATTCAATTAAGCACTTTTTTTTTTAATATACTGCAAATGTTGTGAATCCAGTGCCACATCTGCAGAACAACAGTGCTGAAATTCTGCATTCTACCCAGTGAGTGTAATTTTCAGTATGGTGTAGTTTCTAAAGAGATCTGAGGATTTCATATGCTTGTCATTAAAACACACACATACACTTGAAATGTTTATGAAGTCAGTCACTTTTAAGTCTAACTTACTTGATCATGTAACACTGCTAACAAGTAGCATCATGACGACACATAAACAACTTCTAGTAAGTGTGACAGTAGAGTTATATTTGTATGCTACAAATACATGCAGACAACAGTAACCTTATTCGTCAGCTAGCATGAACACAAAAATATCAATCCCAAAACAACAACAAAAAAGACTGCTGCTTTATCCTGGGGCTTATCAAATAAATAGAGCAAGTATTGTTTCTGTGTAGTGAGATCTTGTACGCTGCCACCATGTTTAGGGAAATTTGCCACAAGCTCCTCGATATACCAGGAAAACTGTATCAGCAGCAAAGATAAAGCCTTTATAGACATCAATAGCAAATTTATGCAGCTGGTTGAAATGGAAGAAGGTCATGATCAGCTAATTAATTCATAATGTACTCTTTCTTGCTCTTTAAAAACATGACTGTCATTCAATAAATACAGAAGCTCTATCTAAACAACATGGCAATGTTTATCTGGAATATTATCTTATTAATAATAATAATAATTGGCACTGACATATTCTTGCATTTAATATTATTTTAGTTTTATTAATAGCTTCACTGCCCACTTTCCTACATTCTAAAATGTATTTATCAAATTTATTTACATAAATGTAAATATTTGTCTCAAGAGCTCCTAATGCAGCAATTCTTTCAATCACTCACTACAGATGTTAACAATAAAATTTGAATGGATTAGCACATCAGAACAAAACTCTACAAGGCTTTTTGCAAAGGCTTCTACTTTTTGTTGAGTGATTGATAAAACATTGCTATCTGTACAGCACATCTCCTTTGAAATTTTTAAGTATTTTTAAGCTACTTTTGAAGTTCACTCAGATTAATAATATTAAAAGTTAACACTGCATGTTTATTTGTAGTTCTATATTGCCATGGAAATGCATTTAAATATCACCTCAGAAGAAGTTTACAACATGTACTGTCTACCGTAAACCAAATTCATTTGGACAACATTGATGTGTCAGACTTGAAACCATAAACACACATTTGCTATTACACCAGTCTTGGTTTTGCTACCCTTTGTATAAATAAATAGGTAAAAGCCTTCAGAAAAATTACAGCAAACTGCCATTTATCTTTTCCCATAGTAGGACTATTTATTGATTCTAAGGCATTACTATAGGCTAACGTTTATATAAGAACAGAGATGAACTCTGGCATTCCAGTAAGTACAATCTTCAAATCAAGGTCCTAAAGTCTGCATCAGGCAGGCAAAATCACACAAATGCACTCAGACCCATTAAATAAATTGGAACTATTCACATGCTTAAAGTTATAAATGTGTTTAAATACATGCTGAAATACACTGGCTGGGGTAAACCATGCCTCAAATTCAACAGCAACAAAAGCAAAAGCTTTCCGAATTAAATTTGTGTTGATATTGAAACATGTATTTCATACGGAGAGTGATTAATCTAGCCCATTTCCAAGGACAAGGCCAAATAGTTTGGGAGGTACAAAGACTGATGTGGCTCCTTATGAAAAGTGAAGTATGTATTAAATATTGATTAGAAAGTCTAATGTGCTTCTATGGGGTTTCTGGGGCTGGAATTTCAAGTTTTTTCAATATTGCAAAATCCATCTATATGAAATAAAAAGTCCTAAGTGGGCTAGATGCCTAACCACTAAGGAATCTACCTACTCTGCTTATATACTTTTAAAAAATTTGACCAAGAGATTGTTGTCATCCACATGTGTCTGGCCTTGAGCATCAAGGTAGTACAAACTCACTCTTAGATGTAACAGTGATGAAGGCCGTTGCTGAATCAACACAAAGGTGAAGGCATTCACCTGCCTGAAACCGGTGAACACAGAACAACACAGTCCTAAAAACATTAACCAATTTGGGATAACGTTAAGTCCCTCCTTTTTTTTTTTTATAAATTAATTACGATGGACGATTAAGTGAAGAATTATGTCTTCACCAACAAAGAACATAAAGAATGACGCTTTTAACAGACACCACATTAGCAGAGACTCATAAAAATTATTTTCTAATCGCCACTTAGAAAGTATCTAATCAATGCTTTCCAATGCCTGTACAGAAGAGGGAACTGTCCAACCTGACATGAACTCATCTGACAGGTCCAATAAAAAAAATCTGTGAACATAACTAATCTTCTGCTCTTCCCATCAATGCTGGGTTTCTGCAGAACCTTGGCTTCTTGGCACAAGAATATGTTGGGACAAAAAGAGCCCCTCTTGTTTGTATGTAGACTACCACTGGTTTTGGATTGCACAAGTAGGAACAGAGTAGCTACTAATTTCCTCTTCCTGCTGCTGAAGAGTTGCTCCATGTATGACTAGTCAACTGTACAATCAATATATATTATGGGATTATTTAAGTTTTTGCTTTTGTGCACCTCTCTGTATTTTATTATGCACGTATTATTTTTGCTGCCCCAGAAAAAAGCCAGGGAAGAATTCTGGCTCTCAAGCGAGTCAGGTCACATCTCTGGGAGCATCTCTTCTGGCACAGCACTTTCTCAGTAGCTGCTCACAGACTCAAACTCCAAGCCTTCATTTCAAAGTCAGAAGGCTCCTACTGAATGTATCCAGGGTAGCTTCATCCATATTAAATGCAGGAAAACATAGTGGCTTGCCATTTTTCATTCCCTACAGCTGTTATGCTACAGATATAGAATGTAATAGATTACAATGTCCAGAAATTAAATACAAAGGAATAAAGAAATAATAATCCTTGTTTTGATATACAGTGTTAGTATCATGGCTTCAAGAGTACTGCTCTGAACACACATATTCCAGTATTTGTCATGATGTTACCTTTTTGTCTAAATGTAACAGAACTAATCTAAAAGTCAACAACTTGACCTACTGTAACAAGTCCTCCTTCTAATTATTATTAATCTAGTGTATTACTTAGTAATTTAGAATAATATATTTCAAATAATCTTTCATACAAATACTTTATTAATCAACCATTTGTCTGATTATCTCCCTTAGGCACTGTAAAGAAATTCAGGAATGTGATTTTCATATTCAAAACCAGGTCTTTATCCCTGAGGTCTATGTTTTACAGATTTACTAGAAAGTCTTTTTTGTTCACTCTCCCATATCTGTTAATAAAGGCAGCGGTAACATGTTCTGCCACTAAACCACAAATGTAATTATGAGGTGGAATTTCTTGGTCCAGTTTCAACATTTAAACACATACTTAACAATACCTAAGGAAATACAATTAATCTCCACCTACCCCCCTATAAAGCCTACAAAAACAAACAAACTACTAGCAGTTCTGCATCGTATCCCATAGCATTATACAGAGGAAATAGCATGAAAAATGGAAATACTCTAGCACTATTTAAATTACATTTTGAAAAGAAAATTAGGAATATTAGTCAGAAAAACAGCAGTATCTGTATGCCTAACATACATATGGGGACCGAACAACATGAAAATGTTCCACTGGTCCGCAGTATATTTCCATGATTTCCTTTGCAAGTTAAGATATAATGCGCCACAAAACAAAACATGCGGAGAGTCGTTCTACATCTTTATACTGCTGAGTAACTTTTGAAAGCAGATACTAAGAACCCAGTCCTTCAAAAACGAGATTGTGCTTGCTTCAAAAGATTAAAACATGAATAACTAACAAGCTAACGTATGGATTCTTCTTATTTTGATGACTGACCTCCAGGTTTTTCCTTCAGTGAGTTTAATATGACTTTACAGCTGGAACTCAAACATCAGCCAAAGACCACAATTATTTTGCCAGCAAGTTCTCATGTGGAAGTATACAGAAGTTTTATGGCTTTCACCACAACTAGTAAATAAGAGTGAACATGATTTAGAGGAGACAAGACTTGACTACACAGCAAAATTTCAACTACAAATAAACCTATATACCCTGAAATAACTCATACATAACCCAAGAATGGTGGTTAGTCCTTTATTTTTCAAAATATTTATTTCAACTTCAGCTTTTGCCACGCAAAATGAATCAGCCTCCAATTGTATCCTAAACAATCTCTGCTATGTGAAGAAAAAATCCTAAAAGTTGCATTCTGTTACAAAGCTTTTACTGAAGTGGTAAGGAGCAAAGCTGTATTATATAGGAACACTGACAGAGCATGCAGGGGTGCAGCCAGGTAGTCTAAAGCCCTTTTGGAATTAAACCTGGCCAGTAAAGGAAAACAAAAAGGGGTTTTTCAGATACATCAGCAGCAAAAGGAAGATTAGCGACAATGTGGGCCCAGTGCTGAACACAGAGGGTGCCCTGGTGACAGAGGACGCAGAGAAGGTTGAACTACTGAATGCCTTCTTTGCTTCAGTCATTACAGCCAAGGCTGGACCTCAGGAAGCCCAGTCCAGCAAGGATAGTAGGAGGGTCTGGACAACAGAGGACTTGCCCTTAATGAATGAGGAAGATGTTAAAGACTTGTTGGGCAAGCTTAAGGCTCATAAGTCAGTGGGACCTGATGGGAGGCATCCAAGAGGGCTGAGGGAGCTGGCTGATGTGGTTGCTAAGCCACTCTCCATCGTTTCTGAAAATTCCTTGAGAATAGGCAAGGTGCCTGAGGACTGGAGAAACGTCAATGTCACTCCAGTCTTCAAAAAGGGCAGGAAGAACATCCCAGGAAACTACAGGCTGAGCAGCCTCACCTCCATCCCTGGAAAGGTGACGGAACAATTCATCATCAATGTTGTTAATACACATGAGGGAAAAGATGGTTATCAGGAGGAGTCAACATGGATTCATCAAGGGGAAATCCTGTTTGACCAATCTGATAGCCTTCTATGACACCATAATTGACTGGCTAGATGAGGGGAGAACAGTGGATGTCATCTACCTTGACTTCAGCAAGGCTTTTGACACTGTCTCCCATAACATCCTCATCAGAAAGCTCAAGCAGTGTGGACCGGATGAGGTAGATCGAGAGCTGGCTGAATGACAGAGCCCAGAGGGTGGTGATCAATGGCACAGAATCGAGTTGGAGGCCTATGGCCAATGGAGTCCCACAGGGATTGGTTCTGGGGTCAGTCTTGCTCAACACCTTCATCAACTACCTGGATGAAGGGACAGAGTGTACCCTCAGCAAGTTCACTGATGACACCAAACTGGGAGGACTGGTTGATTCACCAGAAAGCTGTGCTGCCATTCAGCGGGATCTTGACCTGCTTGAGAGTTGGGCAGGGATGAACCTTTAAGTTCAGCAAGGACAAGTGCAGCGTCCCGCATCTGGGAAGGAACAATCCCATGCACCAGTAAAGGATGGGGATTTACCTGTTGGAGAGCAGCTCTGCAGAGAGAGACCTGTAAGTGTTGGTTGATAATAAACTGAACATGAGCCAGCAATGTGCCCTCGTGGCCAAGAAGGCCAATGGCATCCTGGGATGCATCAAGAAGAGTGTGGCCAGCACGTCAAGGGAGGTTCTTCTCCCCCTCTACTCTGCCCTGGTGAGGCCTCATCTGGAGTCCTGTGTCCAGTTCTGGGCTCCCCAGCTCAAGAGTGTCAGGGAACTTCTGGAGAGAATCCAGAGCAGGGTCATTAAGGTGATCACAGGACTGCAACATCTTCCTTATGAGGAAAGGCTGTGGGAACTGGGGCTGTTCATGCTGGATAAGAGGAGACTGTGGGGGATCTCATTAATATTTACAAATATCTAAATGGTGGGTGTCAGGAGGGTGGGGTATCACTTTTTCCTATTGTATCTAGAAAGAAGCTACAATACAAAAAGTTCCATTTAAGTCTAAGTAAAAACTTCTTTACTGTTCAAGTGAGGGAGCCCTGGCAAAGGCTTCCCAGGGAGAGTGTGCATTCTTCTTCTCTGGAGGTCTTCAAAACCCACCTGGACACCTTCCTGCGTGACCTGATCCTGGTGGATCTGGTTTGGCAGGGGGTTTGGACTAGATGATCTCTAAAGGTCTGTTTCAATCCCTAACATTCTACAATTCTTATTCAGCTGAAGTTCAACATTGGCTTTTTAAATTATATCTGAGATCATACTATATAAAGAGCACTAAGAACTAACGTTTTATCTCATAATCTCATTAACCATTATGTGATGTTCCTTTTCTGGGTAAAAAACTTTGAAAGTTCTTACCTCAGTGTTATGCATTTTAATTGTAATTGAAAATGTTAAATTAGAAACTGAAGTATGGTGACTCAGATAATGTTTTTGTCTTTTTTGGTAATATGGGGATGGTTGGCAACTGGAGAATGCAAATATTTTCTTAGTTTACCCAAAATAGCAATATTTCCTATCATTGTGATTGTGTACTGTATTTATGCATTTGTACTTTATACTTTTAAATATATAATATCCAGTGGGATGAAGAATGGATATTACAAACTACACAAATGGATTTCACTATTAAGATCAAAATTTTGGTAAATACTATGGACTTTTTTTTTAAAAATAGATCTGATCTTCCACTGAAATGAAAACAGTGCAAATACCACATAAAAGTTTTAAGATATCTTTCACATGCACAGCAGTATCAAATCATATATCCCTTCCTTTGCCTGATGAACACACTTTATTCATTACTTTTAAATGCATTACTGTCTAATATAATTTAAAATGTGGAGATTTTATATTTATTGCATGAATTATAAAAATGTCTATAAAACATGTATGAATATATAAGGATAAAGATCATACCAAAAAAAAAAATCTCGAAGTGCCACCTAGAGCACTCAAAATATATATTTCTTAATTTAAAGGCAAAATGAAGCTCCTAACTGCTCCCTGTAGAACAAAATGAAACATAAATGTGTGAAGAGTTATAAGCTAATGAATTAATTCAAAGCCCCTTAAGGTCAGCACCAAAATTCCCATTTGTGGGCACTATCACTATTAAAATGGAAGCAACATTTATCCCACTGAGATTTACATGTGAATGCAATATAGCAAACCTAACAACAACATATCTAACTAGCTTCCAAAGTTCACATCTTTCACTGACCTGTAGAAGACTAAAATTCAGGAGCAAATACAAATCCTTGGAAAAGATATAAGGCAGAAAAACAGGAATCTAAACACTTAATTGTGTAAAGTAAGGTGCAGTTGGGTTTGGTTTAGCACTTTAGAGCTCCTTTTCTGCATTGTGAAGTATATTTCAACTGGATATTTACTGTGACTGTGAGTCACTAATTAGGCAGAATATATAGATAATTGAACTTTATCCATATTTGGGAAATATTTTTCCCCCATCAAATCATGCAAATTATTTTACTTCTGTCAAGTGTACAGTAATATGGAGCAGATAGGGAATTTTGAAAAACCTTCCAAAAGTTTCTCCTCAAAGACAAATCCTCCTCTTGTGGGCTCTTCCCAGTTATATGACTCTCTGTTGACAATATAAACCTCTTTTATACAGGCAGATCCATCTTTCTCCTCCAGCTAGATACATAAAAGACTGGATGGAACCTTTCAGAACATCAAGTCCAGCTCTCTCCTACAAGGGGCAACTCTGTCTTTGTCATCCTTTTTCTAAAAAACAATGAAACTCCATCTGCAAAATTATAAATCTTTCTGCTCCTCTGCCCATCAAAGATCTACATTAAAACTTCATCAGTTACAAGACAACAGGCAAATTTTTGCACTTGCATTACACAACAATCATTCCCACTCCTGGCATCGAGATCTTCTAAGAAATATTCTGAGAAACCACAGCTCTCTATTCAACGACTGAATCATTTGCCTTATGGCAGGTTCTGACAATATTACCTGAGACTAGCTCTCTCTCACTGTTTTATTTTCATAAAACTATAAGCAATTACATAAACTTAGTCACACAGAAACTTGAGTGTCAAGGTTGTTTGCTATCATAAATAGCACAGGTAACATAAGGAGAGCATTTCTCAATTAAGTGAAAGTATGTCTGGGTGGTGGTGACTAAGGGGTAGGCTAAATTCACCTGCTGATTTAGCCAAAACAAACATAGATAGCGTATACAAAAGGAAGGGAAAAAAAAAAAGTGGCGGGAAAACTGCTATACTCAAAAAGATCAGCACTGGGTTTACTATTGAAGCAGTATTAATAACGTAAGCTCCCAAAATAGATCTTCAGCTGCGCAACTCTCAAAAATCTTTCTATGCTCTGCAGCCCAGTTCTTCTAACAACAATCATCCAAAATGCCAACCTTCAACTATGTAATTCCCTCCACAGTTAGTTCTGGAACAGCCTGCCCAGGGAGGTGGTGGAGTCACCGTCCCTGGAGGTGTTTAAGAAGTGATTGCATGTTGCACTTGAGGGAAATGGTCTAGTGGTTGATAGGGCTGGGACAAAGGTTGGACTTGATCTTAAAGGTCTCTTCCACCTGAAATGATTCTATGAAAAGCATTACAGACTGCCACTGGACATAGCACTTGATAACAGCAAGGTTATTTAGAGACTCCATTCATATGTTTTCAGTGTTCATTTTTAGAAAATGCATCAAAATTGCCTAAGTCTGGTCACATTACAAATGTCATATAGCCAGGTTAGCAAATCACACTGTAAACAAAGCAATCAATAACATAAAATTAGTAGAGACATTGCTCCTGCAAATTACTATCTCTAACTAATATAAGTGCAAAATTTTTTGGAAGTTAACATCCCTCTTTACATTGCCATGCTCATGAAGTTTGTGTTCTATTAGTGTTTAAAGTTTCCAAGTGCCATCAGAATATTTACTGATGATAAAGAGCCACTCTATTGCTCTTATAATCCTCTGTACAGAGGAAATTTGCATAGCCAGAAAGAAGCTTGCAATCAAATCTTCCCATCAGTAGACAGAAAGCAGCAAAAGACAAACTTTGCAAAGTGTATATGCTAGCACATCTGAATCTACTTCACATTTTGAGTGAAGGAGCTTTGTGTGGAAACAAATTTGGCACTTAGTTTTCAAGGAGCAACAGCAGAATTCAAGACTCAGTTCATTAGTACATGACAGGGATGCAAAAATGAAGCTCTGCTGGTTGTAGATACAAAACAGAGTGAGATGCCAACCTGACAGTCGTACGATCAAAGCTCTAACAAGAAAAAACAACAGTATGAGAGAACAGCATCCTACACAGACTAGGCTGTGACTGAGCAAATCTCTCCGGAGGTAGGATGCCAAACCCCACTGCTGAAAAGATGACAGTACTTCATAATTAAAAAAGAAGGGAAAGGATTTGCTCTCTTCTTCACTATCTGTGCCTTGAAAACAGAAACTAAGGCACCTTCAAATTACCCTCTGGCAGTACCTCTCTGCTTCTGCAGATTACAGACAGAAATTACAGCAGCTGCATTGCTAAATTGGGTGCCTCAGTTTACTCCAAAAATCCACTTGTGGGATGAATATAGGCCTTTAACATACCTAACAAAACAACTGTATGTCATAAGCAGAGTTAAATCCATTCAGTTGACTTTGGAAAAATAAATGCAATAAAAAAACCCCTCAAGTACCTGAAAACTCAAGAGTTTATAAACAGTTGTTCCACAATTCTATGCTCTGTGGCTTCATGCCCACAGAGAAACATCACTGTTTCTCAAAAATGATGAAAAGAAACTTTTATGGAATATCTTATACAATATTTTTTGTGCACTGAGAGCCTCTGCATAATCAGACATAAACTTTGCTCATAAACAAACTTTTTTTTTCCCCATCAAACACTATGCTTGATCTTCACTGCTCAAAAATTCTCTGAAGTTATGAAGTGAACAAGGGAGGTATCAGTACAGTGAAGATTCATTTATCTCAAAAAGGTACAAGCAAATTCCTTCAAATAATAGAGAGTCTCATTTGATTAATTATTAAATTCAGTCTATGTTTGATATGAAAAAATTTCAAGTGCCAAGACATATTCTAGGTGAGTATTCACATATGAGCAGTAATTAGCTAAAAATTTCAGACAGGCTGGTGGAGAGAAAGATGAGATCATCAACTTAAGTCCTTCAGCTCATTACCTTAGCCACTATCCAAACCCTTAGGTCACAACTGGAAATCTGTACAATTCGTATTATAAAATAGTCACACTTGAAATTACTCAAAAATGACAGAAGACAGAAAAAGAATGGCTCTATGGACCACTTACTGTTGAGTTAGGAATATAGGACAACTTAAAAAAAATATATAGTCCCATGGAAATTTGGATATTCCAGCCACAATAGAACCATAAACAGTATTAACAATATATGAAGACAGAAGAGGGCAAAGGTAGCATGGAGTTGGTTGAAATCATTCAAAACATAGGACTGTTGCATGCTTTAGCTACATTTAATTCATGATTCTTTTCAAGAGCAATACTGACTTCTGCATAGTATTGTAGGCAACACCAACCAGATCATGCCAAGGACCTTACGATCACAATCTCATTTTGCTTTCCTAATGAAATGTACAAGTAATTAACCATTAGCACTGATACAGTGCAGAAATTTCAAATACCCATTAACTAAACAAAAATTAAAATGTTCAATTAGTCTCTGAGACTTCAAATAGCTGTACAGATCTGCAAGCATCTCCTGAAGGAACAGAACTTGTCAAGGCCAGGGAGTACATTCATGCCTGTTGTACAAATATCCTCCTTGAAAATATCTGTGACACCCCAGTCTGAGACATGTAACTTCAGTTTTTTAAACTGTTGCCTCTTGTGTCCAGTCCTGACAAATTCTAGAGGTTTTGCTGAAGTTAAGCCTAGTTCTTGCATAGACCTTGAACTTAAAGATTTCAGCCTCGAAGCTAGTCCTTTGCCACACTCTTCATTCCTAGGTTTGAAAATCTCCCTATTTTCACATTCTTGTGTCCTGTCACCTGTGTTAAGGGAGAGCAATGCAACTCAAATTTTCATCATGCATCCTGGTAGACCTCCTCTACTTGAGCTAATGGAAAACAAACCTTAAAACATGCTTCAAACCCATTTATTTTTCCCCTCTTTTTGTTCATGCCTATTGCTTTAACATACAGGGCACGTTTAAAGGGTTTCATATAATCCTTTTCTGCATTTCCTGCTTTTCTAACTTATTAGCAGAGCTTGAAATGACCTTGTCCATAACATGGCAACTCATTTTATCTGGTCCCCCTAGTAAACAAAACTCGACACAGTGGAGTACAGTGGAGTACTCTACAAGTAGCCTGCTGTGTCTTACAGAGAGCTTCAGCCTCTCTTAGACATACTCTGACTCTTGTCTGCCAAGGACTTCACACTGTTTCACCCTTTCTCCAATCTCTATGTCTCCTCCTTGGAGAATCATTCATGATCCTAACATCTTCATTCTCCTCTTCACTCTCCATTGCTTACGGGGATGTCTCTTACCAAAATCTCATCAAAGTTACTAGTATTATGAGAAATAAAACCAAAACCTTGGGATAGGACTCAGAAAGCCTGTATTCATTTCCCAGCTCCATATACAAACCAGAGTAAATTACTTAAACTTCCTGTGCTTGATTTCTTTACCTAAAAATTGATTTTCCACACACAGACTTCCCAAAAACACTGTTAGGATAAAAATCAGTATGTTTTGCCAGTTGCTCAGCTATTAATGTAGGTCACAAAGTACATAAATAAGAATTGATTATGAAAAGCAGGAAGTGAAAACAGTCCATATGTAGCTAATATTGCTACCGAAACCTAAACTTCTGCATTTCCTGCCATTGTGACTTTAATGATGAAATCCTAATGTTGCACTAAGATAACTGCCATGTTTAGTTTCCTAGCTGTCTTAAAGGAAATATTAAAGAGAATTAAAAACAAAACCAAACAAATAAAAAAAGAAAACCCATACAAAAAACTCAACCAAACCCAATCACCCCCAAAAACCCCAACAATGAACAACAAAAAAAAGTCCACACAACTCAGTTTTTTTTCAACTTCCTCCACCTCATCAGTGCATTCTCAAAAGAGCTTCACTCACAGATTTTAAAGAGCAGACTTACACTCTGCTCTGGTCCTTTCTTGCTGTCTCGAATTAAAGGGAACAGAAAGCTGATGGACTGTCCCAAAGGAGTAAAGTCTATTCATTCTGTCTCTGGATAATCTAATCTACTTCTGTCTAAAAAGAAACCCTGGCATGGATTTGCCTATGAATTGGTACAGATCAGAAAAGGCTGAAGCACAAACAGAACTAAATCAAACTTTAAAAACATTAAAACCAATGAAACTACATCATTTTTTTTGCTTCTCCGCTCACTACAGAAGAGGTTTGATAGTTGATTACACAGAATAACACAGAATCACAGAATGGTAGGGGCTGGAAGGGTCCTCTAAAGATCATCAGGTCCAATGCCCCTGCTCAAGTAAGTTCACCTAGATCAGGTCACTCAGGAACATGTCCAATTAGGTTTTGAAAATGTCCAGAGAAGGAGACTCTACGATCTCCGTGGCCAGCCTGTGCCAGGGCTCATTCACCCTTACAGTAAAGAAGTTTTTCCTTATGTTTAAATTGAACTTTTTGTGTACCAGCTTTTGTCCATCACCCCTAGTCCTAGCACTAGACACTACAGAAAAAAGGGCTGCCCCATCCTCTTGACATACATCTTTCAAATAATTGTAAATATTAATTAATTACCCCCCCAGTCTCCTCTTCTCAAGCCTAAACAGCCCCAATTCCCACAGCCTTTCCTCTTAAAGAAAATGCTTGAGTCCCCTGATCATCTTAGTGGCCCTGCACTGGACTCTCTCCAGAAGTTCCCTGTCACTCTTGAGCTGGGGAGCCCAGAACTGGACACAGGACTGCAGATGAGGCCTCACAAGGGCAGAGTAGAGGGGGAGAAGAACCTCTCCTCGACCTGCTGGCCACACTCTTCTTGACGCATCCCAGGATGTCATTGGCCTTCTTGGCCACGAGGGCACATTGCTGGCTCATGTTCAGTTTATTATCAACCAGGACTCACAGGTCTCTCTCCACAGAGCTGCTCTCCAACAGGTCAATCCCCAGCCTGTACTGGTGCATGGGGTTGTTCTTTCCCAGGTTGTTCTTGTTGAACCTCATGAGGTTCCTCTCTGCAGGGATTTTTTTTTTTTTTTTTTTGAGGGAGGTATTGAGAATCAGTCTGAAATTCAAGTGTCAGTGACAAAAGAGGAGAAATATGGGCAAAAAAAAATGGTAACAGACCACAAACTGAGATGGTGTTCCCTCAACTTGTGAAGGAACTCATGTTTGCATAACTGAGCTATTACTGCTCACGTTAATCTTATTCAAACCCATCTTCACACCAGAAAAATGTGAGATAGTAAACTCAGTTCCAGTCTCCTAATAGGGCTCTCAGGAGGATTCGAAAAACTGCAAAACATTTAATTTTATGTGTGCATTGAGCAAATTGATAGCAACTGTTACAAAGAACAAAGCATAGGAAGAATAAGCATGACATTTGCACAATTGCCTCCTATTTATTAGCACTGATAAAGAATCAACGTACACAAGGACAAAGATGACCAGATCAATCAGCTAGTTTAATCGCCAAACTAATTAAAAGATGGAAAATAAAAGATGGTATTAAACATTCAGTTTCTCTAAGAAGAATGTAAGTCAGGAGTTTTGTAGGATGCAGTTGAATAAACGGCTGAAAAAGGAGGAAGAAGTGTCTGCAGAAAGCATTCCCTTCAGATACTAAGTCACTTGTAGCAATCCAAGGCTTACTGAGAGAACTGCAAATGATCTCACATAGCAAGGGACTAGATTACAAGATGGAAGACAAACCTCAACGTTGAAAGATATAAAGAACTGTAGGGAGTGGTGGGGAGGATGCATGGAGAGGAAAACAATCTCAACCCTATGTGGATATACAGGCTTCAGGTGAGCAGTCACCACTATACAGAAAGACCTTGTGCTCACTAGAGACATAGTTAAGAAAATACTGGTTTAGCTTCAGCAGCAGCACCGCGCCCCCCCCCCCGAAAAAAAAAAAAAAAAACAATCAAATACTGTTAAAAATTATTGGGAAAGTACAGCAGTACAGAATACACCATTGAGTCAGCATTTAAATGACAGACACTGCACACTGACTATGTTATCTAACTTGCATGCAGCCCTCCAGTCTCCGAAAAGATGTAACAAAAGTAGGAAAGGCAGAGAGAGCAACAGGGATGATCAAAGATACAAAATAAGTTCTGTTCAAGGAACTAAACAGACATGGATTTTCCAGCCTGGAAGACAAACGATCAAGGTGATATCAAAGTGATCTCTGATAAATGGAGCAGCATAAATGCATTGGATAAGGAATCATTTGTCTCTTACAGGATAAGAACAAAGGAGTATCAAATGAAATTATCAGGTAGCAAATTCAAAACAAACAAAAGAAGGTACCTCTAAATGCATATATTGCTCTACCTTAGAAGTCAATGCACAGGATGTTGTGGATGATAAAAATGTACATGGTTTCAAAAATAATTAAACTAACTAATGGACGAAAAATCTATCAAGGGCTACTAAATGCAAGATACCATCTCCATTTCAGGAAGTTTGTGAGATGCAGATTGCTGAAAGCTGGGAAAATATACTGGGAAACCACTACTACGCCCTTGTCTTTTACCATCTCCCATGCCATCTGCTATCAGTCACTGGCCAAGACAGGACATGTTATGACAACACTAAGTAGCATAACTCCACTGGAGTCAATCTAGAGGGCAAAACAGATGGTATAGAGGACCCTGTGCCTACATTTCGTTTGGATGGTTTCACTTCAGCTAGAGCCAGTCTGGTCCTGCTGACTGAATGGGTATTATCATGCTGGAAACATCTTCTGGTTTAGCAGCACCCGAAAAGAAACCTGTTGCCTGCACACTCTGAGCCTGTTCGGTGACGTGCGCACGTCTGCAGGAAGCAGGGACAATGAGCGGACTTGATTCATAAGTGCACTCCCAACCCATACCAAAACATTCATGCAGATACACCTGTGCCCAATGAAATAAACACTTGCCCTGAGAGTTTGACTGTTCTCCTGGATCAGTGACCCTCCAGAATCCAGCAGATGCCCTCCAGAATGTGCAACGTCCCAAAGAGTGACCAAGGCTGAACCAGGTCTTGTTATACAATCAGTCCTGAAGCATCTTCCTGGTTACATCTCAATTTCCTTAATGCTTTCTGTGTACAAATCCAGAATTAGTACCTTTAAGTATAAAGCTATAGACACAAGGAAAGTTTCTAGTGCATAATTTTTAAAGCAGTATTTATCTCTGGGACCACATTCGCTGTACTAAAGATGAAATGATACATAACAACTCACATAATTATTTGGCCCTTTGACCACTGCAATTAAATAACAAAGTTTAGTACCTTTAATGCAGCAAACAGATACTTTTTTTTTTAAACTAGTATTGGGATACTAGTCATTACAGATTGGTGTACATGTGTGTATATATATGTTGCTCTGAAATGACTAATATACTGATAACACCTTTTAGCAACCTATACACTTAAAAATACAACTGGTACATTTGTCATAATGAGAAATATCTAATTCAATTCATACTATGAAAATTGTTGAAGATATTCATGCCTCTTTCCAAGAAGGTATCCAGTATATAATTCCATGTGATGGATGTCGAAGGTGGTTACAGACTTGCAGGAATACCTTTATATTAGAAACTATATTGAAATTTTCTCATCACAACAACTTGACTCTTGCAAAGAAGTTAAATAGAGCACTACATTGCATTTCTCTCCATGGCAAACATTATTTTGATTAGCTTATTTTGCTTTTAACACAAAGGCACCTTTTAAGTAAGATGACAAGTCACTTTTGCAGTTTACAGCCAGACCTGGTATTTACCCAAAGCATATTCTCACAGAAAGAACAATATACTTTAAAAACAAACAAAATCCTCTCAAAAAGCATCTGATCCTGACTTCTGTTTCTTAATTTTGCATTTGTCTAACCACGTAATGTGGAAAACCTCAGCTGAGTTTTAAATGGAACTTTTTCACACATATAAAAAGCCTTTTGATTTACCTTGAAACCCGGATTCTACCAATTTAACTTTTTGTATGTCTCTTCCAAAGCAGACTACTACTTCCTTAAACAAAAGGTTATGTGTTCATTTTTGAAGAACAGTGATACTTCTGACCTTGACAGAGACTATACAATTGAAGGGAAAAAGTCACTGCAGAAAATTCCAACAGATTAATATGACAGAGTTGAACTTCTGCTTCATCTGCAATCTAATTAAAACCAAAGATTGACACCCCAAAAAGCCTTGTGCAATGTGCTTGCCACAAAGAATTACAGAAGTTGTGCATTAAGTGGGCCCAAAGGCATTAAAAATTATTGCAAAAAGCCATATTTTCTTCTGCAGAAGTAACTAACAATACAAGACCAGAATCTTTTCTTCTGAAAGCCAAATAAAAGCTGTTAGGGTACTTTAAAGACCTGTAAGTACCTATCAGTCTTGTTTCACATGCACTGGATCGAGGAAAGCAAGACGAAGAAATAATTTTTTTTTTTTCTTATCTTAGTCTGTCTTATACAGGCTAAAATAAAATCAATTGCCCTGTGGAAAAGTCTTGTAAAGAAAATTCATAAATCCTATTTGTTTGTCTATTTTTTCATCATGCTAGAGCAACACAAGACAGGGCATTTTTATCACAGTGCCAGATGGTAGAAGAACCGTATCAATTGCTGCTCTTCAACCCCTGGGACCATGTTCACTGTACTAAAGATGAAACAATACCTAAAAATTCACAAAATTATTTGACCTTTTGACCATTTTAATTAAATAACATTAAATTCCATCAACAATCATCCATAGCCAAAAGTTAGGTGCTTATTCTTTCCAAGCAATGTACAAAGAGAACAAATCTCCAGAATGAGGTTAATTATGATACTAAATGGAAAGCTTTTTACATCTGCTAGCAGAAAAAGATGTTGGGAATGGGTCTTAAATCTGTCCTATGTCTGGAAATGAAAGTTCATCTTAGCAGTTCATCCTTCACCTTTGGGCTCACATTTTATCCAATAGCTAAAACATGTCAAGTCTTTGAAAGATCTTTGGAATAGGAGCTTAGAATGCATGAATCACGTTCTTCATCCCAAGGCCAGAGTGAGTTCTCAATCTCTGCCTAAGACAGATGAAGATTTATGAGGTCAAAATGAATTCTTTTCAGTCAGGTAGATTGAATATGCATGTGATCTGGGATTGACTCTAGCCTCTGGCCACTCACCTGTTAAAAAATGTTTGAACATCCTAAATCAAAGGCAGTAACTGGACCCCAGAACCCAAATATGGGGAAGCAGCTCTTATTGCCATGTATCCCATGATTTTTCCTGAGAAACTAGAAACCTCTCCTGCACATTTCTACAAGAATACAATCCCCCAGACACAATGACTGAGCATTTTCCTGGGGGGTGGGAGTGGAAAGATTGCAGTCATAAACAGGATTTACACATCAAAAGACCCAGACCAACTAAGTCCCTTCTAGTCATTGTGTCATCTGGATTTGGCAGGAGGCTAATTTGCTGGTTTAGATCTCATCTTTGAACTTGTGCAGTCAAATCCTACCTGCATCCCACCTAAACATCCTATTTTCTTTACTTTTTTTCCCAAGCCAGTCTCAGACTCTTCAATCTTTTCCAAAGACACTTCACCACAGCTCTGTTTAGGATCTGAAGGATGGTAGAACATTTTCTATTCTTCATTATGAGCACACATGATCTGAAAGTGGTTCAAGTATAACAGTTGCTTGTGATCAAGCAGCATCAGTGTGCCACAGACAAGGTATTTTTGCAGATATTTAAATAAGGCCATGCCTGTAATAAAGACAATAATTAACTAACACCTCTGTCACCAAGGTGTTGCAAAGTCAACTTCACATTGAAGAAAAGAGCCTTTAAGTTATTTGAAGATTTCAAGGCGTCATAATGAGATGCTGCTCATTCATGTGGGCAACAAATTTGTTACCTGGTTTGCACTGTAGACAAACACCAAAAAATTTCATCAATTTCTTTTGTCTATGTATCTGGCAGCAGTTATTTTTCTTCTTCCTTTTTAATAGATTTTGTGGCTGTCCTTCAAAAGGTGAAATACTACTTTGCACTAAGTACATCAAAATGCTTTTTATGAACATTATTGCCAGAAACATGATATTTCTGTTTCTGTGTAGAAATTTGTTGGAAAAGATTTCACCATTGTTATGATATAAGGAAACTGAATTAACTGTATTTTTAACTTTCTCATTGCCAGATGGAATGTTACTCAAGACCGGACTAATGGTTCAAATACATAAGCAGATCCAGCTACCCAGAATTAAGCAGACGGAACCATAGGTAGATGGCCCTTCAAAATGGCCCTAATACTTCAAGATGAATTTGTTCAAACCAAAACAAATTCTTCACAGCCATGAAAGGATTTGCTGAGACACTGGGTCACAGGAGGCTAATGGCACTGTGACATACCTACTAAATCTTCTCCCACAAGCTTAATGCAATAAAGAAAATCTGTTTGTGGCTGATACTGCCATGGGTGCCGCAGTGGAAGAGAGGAGGCCTGGAAGGTGAGAGACATCTTAGGTTGCCAGTGTCATTCTGTCTGGAAAGGGAGTAAGGAGCTTTCCAGGACTGTAGTTGGTCTAAGCCCTGTTCTAGAGGAGTGAATCAGACATGACCTGGCAAAGGAAGGGAAAGAGTGAAAGCAATGAGGTACCCCTTGGCCTCGCCAGGGGAACAAAACAGAGAGCAGCTTACACCATGACCTGCCGAAACATATCATCAGTGGGACATCCCTCCTCCCATTTAAAGAGCTGGGGAATAAAAGTGAAAAGTCCTTCTAGTGAGGACAAACATAAATTTACTGCAGGGAAGGAGAAAGACAGCCTTTCCTTTTTTCTGCAATTTATTTTCTTAGTTCTACTTGGGAAAATCAGAAATGACCTTTGTTAGGATGAGAGAAAAAACAAGATGCAAGCAGCTTATTGCTCATTTTTCTCCAGGAGGGGCAGACATTTAAATTACCAGTCTTGCTACTGATTTTGGACACTAGCCACAGCTGGGGATTTCACTCGTTAATTCTCACTGACATTAATTCACAGACTGGCTCCTTGACCAGAAAAGGTCTTGCTCTGGCCTGACCCATAACAAGGGACCTGGGGTGGAAGGTTCATCTGACTCATGATAATTGCCTTACAGGTATATCGGATAAAAGACGGTTTCTAAGGTATCAAGTCTATGTACAGACACAGGATCTGCGATCTCCTGGCACACACTGCAACAGCCAAGGAAAATTGTTCCTATAAGAACGGAGGACGTCAGTAGGAAGCAAGCAATAAAACCATTTTCTGTTTCTTCCACATATATAGCTAAAGAAGCACAAAAAAACAGTTTTTGAGATCCACAAGAGAAGTACCTGAATGTGATAAGAGTTATCCTGAAATGCTACTGTAATACACTGGTCTTCATTAAATAAAGTCACTGTAATATTTATATCAAGCACCTATTCCTGCATTTTAAAAATACATACGGAAACCTGTTACCTATTCAAGATAATCTGCTCACAGTATCAAAGGAGAAACACATATTTAGTAGGCTCCTCTCAAGTCACACGGTCCCATTATAACTCAAACTCTATGCAGACATTTCCTTATTTTCCTCTTACGTGGGTGATAAAATAGGGGTGAAAATAATGTCACTTAACACTTAAAATAAACCACCACATTTACCAAAAATAAAGACTGTGAAACACCAGTGAAAACGGAGTTATTACCTACTTATTTCTTCCTTTAATGTTGGGGATCCTTGAAGAACGAATTTTAGTTTTCCCTGTGGCATGCTACACTGAAAATACTGCAAAACTGAAACTGTATTCAAGATAATTATGCATCTTATCCCACACCCTTAAAATGGTAACACGTTTGTGATAGTTCTGTCATTTTTCAAGAAATCTTCCCTGGGTGTCTTGAATAAGGTCAAGATACAGTTTCAAGAAAAAAGAAAAGGGAAAATGAGGGAAAATTTCTGATGGCTATCACTGAGACGTAGAATATTTTCTGATCCTTGCTTCTGCAGAAGACAGGGGGGTTTTTTGCTTACAAAAGTTGCCGTCACTTTTTTGGATCTTCTTTCAATTTAAATCATCTTAAAATTGTTTATTTACTCATTAATTTTTGTTCCAAGACACCTACACAAATGGCCACAAATATGTGCCTATTCCTTTTATATTCAAAAATATTTTACTTCAAAAATCCAGACTGGTCCAGCAGAGTCTGAAAAAAAAATTTCTTTCCAACTAAAGGAAGGAACCAAAGGAAGGAAACTTGTAAACTACTAAATTTCCTGCACAAATATTTCTTGTGTCCCTCATTTGGGCAGTGCAGATTGAAAACTAAGCCTCAGATGTTCTCTGCTTCTAGGAGAACATACTCCCAACTTCAGAGTTAATGCAGTTTTTCACTCATTCCTTAACATGTTGAACCCAGTACTACTGCACTGTTCCACAAATATGCATGAATTTATCTATACAATACTGCCAACTGGTAAAGGAACAGGATTATCTCCATTTCACAGACAAACTCAGGAAAAAAAAAACCACCCAAACCAAAAAAAATCCCTAACCAACGACTTGATTGAGTTATTTCCAGAAATCTGGCAGATCAAGTCTTGATTTTTTCAGTCACAGTCCACTGTTTTAAAAAGAAAAATATTCCTTATAATTTCCAGAAACTCGAACTTCCAATTAGCCCAAAAGTATAAAAGAAACAAAACACGAATCCATATTTTCTTTCAGCAATGCCTTTAATAGAGTTGTACATACGCGACCTATATGGTAGGTTCACCAAGTCAGCAACAGATATATATTGATATTACTATATTTTTAATACATTTTAAGATAGACAGAACTCTGAAGGAATCACGATATGCTTTGGCATTTAAACTAATCTGTTGTGGGCTAATTTTTCATGTGAAGTCGGTACTTAACAGCAACAGTGATTTTTAAATTTGATTCAACTTCCTGTATCATTCAAGTAGAAATTTCTTTTTCCCCATGTAAATCATTAAAATGTGTGCAATATCCATATCAACGTAATTATTTTCCTCAGTGATAACTTTGCCAGTAATTTAGTGATACAATCGTCAGAAAAGCAGTTAATACCAATCCCCCTTCTACCATGAAAGCAAAGTAGCTTGCAAGGCATGCCTTGGTTTTGAGAAGCTGCAGAAGGAACTCTACACCCCTCTACCACTTTTATATATAACAGTAAAACAAAAAACTCAGCAGCTATTTCAGGAAGCTTAGTTGTTCAAATAGGAAAATACTTACAAGCAGAGGCTGGGCGTACACTTTACAAAAAAGCCCTTTCTAGAGACAGAGTACTCATTATTAACACAAGTTTGGAGGAAAATGGGGAGGAAGTACATCTAAGGATCAAATCAGAAGTAGTCTTGCAGATTATTTTAAACTATGCATGGTGGATGCATTCTGCTCTGTCCTCATTTCAAACTCTGCATAGTCTTTCCCCTGTGATAATCTACTCCAGATGAAGCAACTGATATTTCCAGTTTCAACCAAAAAGAAATGGAAAATAAGAGAGCAAATCCCCTTCCTCAAACCGATAACTCTTTGCTATTCAGTGATTAATCAGTACGAAATCATCACTCAGCATTTAACTTTCTCTTATTTACTGAGCTCTTTAATAAAGAAGGGAAAGTAAATAAAAGGAAGAACGGCAATTCTTGATTTCTTGCCAGTTTACAGTATTAAAAAAAGAATCTGCGCCACGGGTTGGCAGCCAGCCACACTTACAGTAAGCTATCTACTGTTTCACCCTGCAGGAAGGACAAAGGATTCAGTGTGGGGCTGCTGGGTTTCTCTCTGTCAAATGTACCCTTCAAAACCAATCCCAGGAATATTAAAAACTGTGTGCAATTAAAAATGTGTTTTTTGTAATCTTTCCTTCTTTTAGTGGTTGTTTTTTAAAAACTATTCATTACTGTCGTAAAGAAAGTAGAGAAAAGAAATGCAAGTGTTAGAGTCACGGCACTGACATTTTAACTTACTAAATCAAATTGCTCCAGCAGAAATGTAAGGTGCTGGGTTAAGTAGTTTGGTCCATATTTCTATTTCCCCATGTCACGAGTGCACATGCTCTACTGCTCCATGAATATGCTTCCAAGAATATGAATGAGAGTTAAGGATCAACGATTACAAGTACAGCCTGTATGCTCCTTCCACTATTACCACAAAAATGAACACCGATCTCACCTACATGAAGTCAATGTCCATGTTATGTTCTTTTGTTTTGAAACTTTCTGTGAATTCACAACTATTTCACTCCTTCCCTGCCCATTTTACATCTGGAGACATTCTAAATATCCCCAGAAGCTTCATCATAGTTTTAAAAAAAATTCTGCTTTCACAGAAGTGACTTCTATTTAATCCAAACTCCAGCATCTTTATCTCATTCTTTGACTTCCACACCCTATTTCCAAAAACTAAATGCTTTTTTTAACTCTGCATTTAGTAGTATTAAATCTTTAAACTTTGATATCTTGCGGTATCTCTAGTCTAAAAATGAATTTTCAACTTACAAAGAAGACACATAGAGGGATTACTAGTTTTCCAGCAAACATAGCTTTTGCTTCCACCCCTGGAAGGGCTCAAAACACTGATTTTCCAGTTCTTGAAAATCTTCCCCCCACCCCCACTAAGGAAGTAAAATTGCCCAGAGGAACTACTGCAAGTCAGCAACAGTCTTGTTTAAATGACCTTTGCATCTTACTAAACGTCTCACATTAGATCCCAGTTTTGAAAGATACCAGTAAAAGTTGTAAAGATATTAAAAAAAAAAAAAATCCCTGCTTGACACACATCTTGCTTTACCAAGTATTTGATTTTGGTAAGTCTGATAACATACAAGATAAATACACTTTCTTTTCACACCAAAAATCTATGACACTAACAGGAAAATGGCTTCGATAAAGAGTATAAATTCTGCATATCATGTGGCAAATTGCCTCTCAGACCTCACAAGTGGACAACAGAAATACTCCAGAACAAACATTCCCTAACAGGAGGACAGAGAAGTCTGAGTAACTTTCCCCCAAACAGGATTTCTGAACAGACAACCAAAACCTATCTGCTCCCTGAAGGCCTGGCTGCTACACACCTTCTCAGGATGGGTATGGATCACAGCAGGATCCAAAAGCACATTTTCCATTCCTGGGACAGGTAGGAGTCTGAGCTGGCAGGTACCCACTGGTCACGAGGAGTAGAGCTGCCGACAGGTACAGCACAGGACCAGGCCTTAGCGTACATGGGCAGACAATTCAGTTTCTGCCCCCAGCCTTCAGATCACGTCAGGACGGTTTTAGGAAAATCCCTTCTTTGTGCCTCCATTTCTGCGTCCACAGGCCTAGGAAGATTTCCTTTTGTGACAAGAACTCTCATAGACTTTTAATGCAGACTTTGTAGGACCCAGCATTACTATTTCGTTTCTAGGGCTGGTATTGCTTTCATAGACACAGTATCTACTACATGCACATTATAACTGCTGTAGCAAGGGAACTGACAAGCACCAGATACAGTGTCAGGCAAAGTGCAAATTTGGCTATCCGGAAAACAAACCAGCTTCTACAGGAGCAAAAATACTTGCCCTCATACCAAATTCAGGGATTTTTACTTTTTTTTTCCTGCAAGTTGCATGTCAACAAAGTATTTTGAGCATGTTTTTCAGAACATCCATTATGGTTGTGAAACACAACTTCCACAGAAGGTCAGTTTTTACCTTTCTAATCTTCATATATGCCATAACCTACAGCACATGTTCTAATGTGTTTACACATTCTTTCTATCTTTGGAAGAGTTCTAAAAGTTACTGGCATTAAAGAATTACTTATTCTTCCAGATGAAGTTACTGACATCAAAATAGCTTTACATATGCAAAATATTAAAGGTACTAATTGTAAAAAAAAAAAAAAAAAATCACTAAAACTGCTCAATACTTTCTTAATAGTCCACACAAATATTTTAACTTTGGTTACAAAATGCAGTAAGTCCTACTGAATCTCAAAACACCCTACTTGAATTAAAAAAAAAAAAGTTCTCAATGTATGCATGAAAAAGTCACCAATTTATTGATTTTTAAGCTTTGTGGAAGTGTTTCTGTATTTTATTTTTAAATGAGATAATGCAGAGTAGGAGAGAAAGAGAAGTTAAGAAAAAATATTATACTTTCAAGATTAACACTTCCTACTTTAAAAAATATTCTAACCATAAATGAAAGCTTAGATTCAAGGTTTCAATTATTCCTTAAAAACCCCCACAAGCTCGCTTACATAAAGCTGAGAATTTGCAAGTACCAGCTTCAATTCTGCAAAACCCTGAAACTCCCAACAACTTAAAGGAATGCAGACTTACAGTCACTATTTGCAAAATATATTAACTTCAGCATTGGAAATATTTATCCTCCCTAATCTGATTCTCCTCCCCAGTGATTATAAAGCAATTACATGAGATAAGAACACATTTCTAGGCACCATTTTTGCATAGTTTGATAACCATGGCCAATGACAAATTTCCTCACTGCTTAAATAAAAAATAAAATAAACCTCTAAAGACTTTTTTTTTAAAATGATTATTCTTTTTTCACAGTGCCGAAGTGTCTCCTACACGGAAGAAAGGAATTCACTGGAGCTCTGAGCCATAACTTTTTAGAAGTTAACAGCCTACTTCCAGTTAACTCCAGTACGCCTCCCATCAGGCAGTAGAGAATTGACCTGGGTAGCTTTGAGTAAGGACCTGCACTATAACCCACAGAAATGCCTGAAATCAAGCATCTTTTCAAACTCTTGTTGGTCTTTTCAAGGTTTAAGATTCTTTATAAGGCTATCAGCTATAGCAACACACTCTCATTTATACAAACAAATGATCTACAAAATGCACAATCTTGCTAGTGTGCAATTTTTGTTATCCTGCACCAGGTTAAGTACCTCTCTTCCACCTGAGCCTTTTGTCAATTAAATAAAAGTGAAACATTACTTTAGACTACAAACCACCAGAATGTTTTTGTTCTGTCAAATTTCAGGTACTCGGTGTTCCCGGTGAAAGCAGGCTTCTACTTCTTAAAAAAAATTCCACTCAGACTGTGTCTGGAACCTGAAAGACTTTATTTGTACTCATTGTGTTTGTAAAACTTTATGGAACAAAACACAAAAGGTTGCTCCAGTCTTGTAAACTCTGTTTGCAGAATTCCATAAAGGTAGAAATGATAGAGTTAATTTTAAATACCAAGAGCTGGAAAAATTTAAATACTGATGTGGCTTGCACATTATTATATTATACAATTACATGATTAATCAATACATATTATACAATTATATGCATTTTGCTATTATATAATAGTAGTATTATTATTCTGTATACATTATTCTAAACCAATGAGAATCATTTTCAAAAATACTGAAGCTTCTAATTCCACTCCTAATTATTTACGTTCATTAGATACCTTATGAAACACTATTGACTTCACCCTAGGCAACGAATTGCCCTAAGTAAAAATGTCACATTTTTAGGTTAGGGTCTCTGCCTCATTTGTTCTATCACATCCATGATGATGTTGTACAGTACCTGCAGCAACTATTCTGAAGTATTTAAAAATTCATTTCAAATTGCTAAGTCATCAACATTTTAAATAGCTGATAATACTCTGGGCGACCCATATCTTTCTGCCTTTAAAACCATGAATTAAACTGTCTCTCCCTTCACAACAGAAAGGTGAAACTCACATAGTAATTAAGGGCTGGATGATCATGTCCCTGCCAGCAAGCAGCACATATAGAAGCAGGCAGCTGCAAGAACCTCTGGATTTGCTGCAGACCAGGACTCTACTGACTTCCCAAGCAGCTCAGCTCACTGCAGCCCTTCTGTCTCTATATCAAGAAAAGACGGCTCAATGAGAAATCTTTCTGCAACTCTCTTCTGCTCTCACCTGAAACTCTCTCCCTGTTGGCATCCATATGCAGAACTAGAAAATAAGAAAAAAAAAAAAAAAAAAAAAACAGAAAAAAGGAAAGCAGCAGGGGAAGCATCAATTTCCAGCAAGCCTGGAGATAAAGGGTGACAAGCAAACAGGCCAGATACTCAGCACAACTGCTTTGGGTGAAAAAAAAAAGGGTAGAAAAATGTTTGCAGCCACTTATTGACATTGTTTCTTGCTTCTCCTTTCTGCCTCATCGAAATTTTCAGAGAAATATCTTTCTGGCCCTGACACAGCTCCCCGCAGCTGCACAGCTCACAGGGGCTGCACAGCTCCCCAGGGCCAGCAGCCATATGCTATATTTCTCTGGGAAGGCCCTTAAGAAAATACTGACCCAAACCATATTCCTCACTGATGGTCTCTGGCACAGAAAGCAAAACATGTTATAACTGCATTCCTGATCGAGTAGAGCCGACACTCGTCCTGAGGAAGGGTGAGACTCTCCAACAGCTGCTGCCTGTCAGTGACACAGAAACACCCGAGTCGGCTGGGCACGGGGCTCGGCGGAGCCCAACGGCAGGCACGGGTGAGAGGCAGCATGGGGAGCCATCTCCTCCAGGATGCCACCTGGGGCAGGCACTGCAAACCCAGCAGGCACCACTCCCAGTTGGTACACCAACGATGATGGGGAGCAGCAGCAGATTTTGCTCTGTCCTTCACTGGCATGCATCTTCTGCAGGCTGGCTCCTCCTGGGGTACGCAGCTGATCTCCCAGTCATGCAGCAGATGTAACATCAAACATCCCAAGAACATTGCTCACTCCCTGCACCTCCTCTTCTCCTGCCCTGAAACCAGGAGGAATGCGAGAGGCCTTGGCAGCTGAGCACAGACCTGCCCAATGCCTGACAAAGGAGGTCAGTCGAGGTACGGATGAGCCTAACCGATTAAAAAAATAAGTTATCCAGTATCACAGGGCTGTCTCAAGCATCCCTGCTGCCAAGAGAGATGTATTTCATCTTGGCCTTAAGCCAGCCTTAAGACATCCCATTTCAGTTCCTGATACTTCAGGCATTTGCTGTCCCTACACCCACTTTACAGATATAAACACAGTCAGGAAAAAAAAAAAAAAAACCCATTAATCTTGTGCAAACACCCAAGACTCAATGTAAGGGGAATGCAAGAAATCACTTCAACTGGGAATGTTGCAAAGATTTTGCCATGCAGGCTACTCCAATGCTGAAGGAATTCAAGCATGTATACTACGCACTACAAAGAGGCAGTGGTTCACTCCCTTGTCATGCAGCATTTTATCTGTGATTTATTAGAAGAAAGAGCTATTAGATTACACAAACAGGGACCAAATACTAGCTATTGCTGAGTGCTACAGTATATATATATATATATATATGTATATATAATTTCACACAAAGACACTGAGAGCTATGTACAGATACCTATGTATATAAGTAAACACTATGGTAGTTAATTTCCTTATAAGCACAAACAGTAAACTGTTTGCAAAAACTGGTAAAAAGGGTGTCATTGTTACATGTAATACATTTACAGTCCCTCATTAGGTTGCAGCTACAAATTAAGTTGGTCCATCATCAAAAGAATGTGGAGGACAAGGGAGCACTAAGGTCACAAGTGCAAGGGATAACACTCCTACAATGCTGCAGGCAGAGAAAATTGTATTTAGTAAACCAGATACTGTTCAACAGGCCCAGTAAATACACAAATTGGCAAATTCCTTCCCTTTATATGAATAACATAATGCAAATTAATTGTACTGTGCTAAATCACAGTTCTGATTTAGCACTGTTCTTTGCAGTGTTTGACAAATAAATGCAAAAATTTAGGGAACACAAATGAGGTAACTAACAATTTTGCAATGGGATGCTTTTACAACTGCTATTTTCTGAAGGTCTCTCAGATATCATTTATGGTATTTTGGGTTTGATTTTTTTAAAGTTCTTTTTAGTTTCACCTCTGATTTAATTCAGTAACAACATGGAATTTCATTGCTGTGAAGTATGCTTCAAATAAGCAACAGAGGCATCTAAATTCTCTACCCCATAAGAAACCACAACAAATCCTTGTCCTTATGCTTCTGAATTTTTGCAGTAGCGTACTTCTTTCAAGTAATAAAATATCTGCCAATGTTTTTGAATTCCCTGTTCTAGTACCAGTTGATTAACAGTCCTTCCTCTTAAGGAGTTAATACTATTTTTAATCCCATGATAGCTTAAATAATAATTATCATTACTTCTAATCTACTGTTTTGGAGAGTGTGTAACATGGGTGCTTAATTTTGCTCATGCTCTGAGACTACATTCCTGATAGCTACTTTCGTTCATCATCATTATGCATGCTGCACCATGCAGTACCTTTCCAAGCTGACTTGAGAAAGTACGTTTCCAGAATATGTTTTTCAAATAATTGATTAATTTGAGTTCAAAATCACAAGTTTCTTTAAAGTCACCACTTGGCGTCTTTAGAGGTAAATGTTCCAAAAAGAACATTTTCTGATGGACTCAGGCCTTCTTTGTTTGAATTTAACAATACACACCACATTTAGATCATGAATGCAAACCTGCTGAAGATGAACGCCACCACCACAATCCTGGGACAGTATGACAAGTAACGTACACAGACAAGCAGCAATGTAAGCCTTTAGAGAAAGCTTGTTAATCCCCAGTTCCTACTCTTGTCATCTGTTGTAGCCACTTGCTAAGTCAAAAACTCACGAGGGCAGACGGATGGTCTGCTGAACTTCCCCTAGCTTTAAGGCAAAGACAGCTATAATACTATTTTATCTCTGCTTTGCATCTCTGCTTTTTTACTTATTCTATGTGGGACCAGTCAATACACTCCAACACAATCCTTTCTTCCTCAATCAACCCAGAGGAGGGGATCTAGACTCCAGAGGCAGCTACCTCACCAAGCTTGTCCCACCTCCAGCCCCATGGGACATCTTTTGAGGAGATTGTATGGCCTCCACTATATAAGATGTATTTCCATAACTAAACTGCCTTCCATTATCAGCAGATACAACATATTGACATTGTCGCAAGTGTTAATAATCCTGCCTTTGCCAAAGAGCTCTGTAATTAACTGGGCCCATTTTGATCAGCACTGCCTCCTCTTCTAATGCTGTCACTAACTAACTTGGCAATCCTACAGATTCTAGTCTTCCTTCTGATCATAAAGTAGTTAGATAAATATCTATTCAACCTTTCTCAAATACATGTAAGTTGGAAGTCACTGAAAGTAAGCTGAAAGTAACACAATTTATCTGTTCAGTTCAACTTACTTCACTGCTGTACACTCCTGAACACTGGAAATCACCACCTTCATTCCACATGTTTTGTATTCTCTACATCCAACAACACATTCTTTGTTCCAAGGATATGAAAAAGGGCAGGACCTGGAGATGCTACTTTAAACCTGAGGTCAGTGAATAGATCCCCCACTGCCAGGGAAATCACTAGCCATTTTGGATGCATCACTTCTCCATGTTCACAACGCTCAATGCTAGTTCAACATATTTATGCATGTCACAGCCACACCAATAATTGCCTCAGGTCGTCCCAGAGACCATCACAGCTCCATTACTCCCTTAGCCACCTCAGATGCATTACTTAGCTCATTATCTTTGGAATAACAATCCTACAACATATTTGATGGTTACCATCAAAAAGCTGCTTTTTCTGTTTATCTTAATTGGAATATTCTACCAAATTTGAGGAAAAACATTCCAGCCTCATTGATTTGGGAAAAGGGAGCTCCCCCCGGAGCGTGGGGCTTACTCATGAGCATGACTGACAGGTCTGATTCTGGTATCTCTTTGCAAGAAGACAGAAAATGACATGCTGGATTTTCAATCATAACAGAGTAGAGAAAAAATATTTTCATGTGAAAATTATTGGGTCTGCAGATTAGCAAAGGACAAATGTATATAATTCACAGCTATGGCTTTTTTTTTTTTTTTAATTTACAGGATTTAAAAAATTCAAAGCATTTCCACAAAACAGCTGTCTATGCAGCTCAATAAGGGGGCACACCAGCAATATCAGAAATTGGGATTTGCTGGGAGATAGTTCACTGTGTTCCCTGACTTCCAACGACCCGGACCCTAATGCAGGCCCATCAAGACTAACCATGTTCAAAACACAGCAGTGCACCTTCTTCAGGAAAACACGAGGGCATTATGCCTGAGGTTGGGACAAAGTGGGGATGTAATTGCAAGAGGTTCAGCTTCCACCTGAGCACAATCCCAGTACCCCGTTCCCCACTGCTGCTAGCAGAAAGCCAAACTGTTACACCAGCCTCTTCCCAAGGAACCTCTGGCACAGGAGATAGGCTGAGATTGAGTGGGCCCCATTTCTGGGATTTGACACTCTTTATGTCCTGGCAGCTCAGGACAACCCCAGTCCCCCTTATAGGGATCTCTCTGCCTGCATTGGGCTGACCCCTCCCAGGCTTGTGTCCCACCCCTGCTCTCTGAACATGATAATGGCTGCCAGTGCTGGTCACCTTTATCTATCCATCAAAGTACGGGCTACTCTGGCAGCCCTTCCTTCCCTACTTCCACTCCTTCCTTAGGAACAGGTGAGGCCTAGTCCAGAGGGCTGCTGGCAGATGGATGAGCTGAAGCACCCTGCCCCAAACCCATGCATCAGGAGGCTATTCTCTTTAGATTATAAGCAGTGGCAAGGTAGATCTTACCCTAAGAATTATTTACAGACTTCTTGCAAATGACTGCCCACAGTATAGATGAACACAAGACAACAGCTTTGTTCATCTCCCATCAGCAACTGTGCGAGCAATAAATATTTCTATGAACAAATATTTGTTCAAAAAACTGATTTGGTTTGTTCCAAGCATCTTAGACTAGAAAAATAATAACAGCAAGTAAATTTAAAGAGAGCCTGCTTGTTCCTTCTCTACATCATTTCTGTCTGAGCAAGCATCTCAACTCTAACAAAAAAAAAGTTGAATACTAAAACATTTACTTGTAGAGAACTTAAACTAAGATCTGTAAACATAAATTCTGACAGCATTTGGTGTTTACCCAATACATATTTTTAGTGACTACCTATGCAAATACTAAAATAGTAAAAACAGAGTTACAGTATAAAACTAGTAAAATTTAGTAACACTTTTAATTCCTTGCATACAGGCACTGGAGCCTCAAGCACCACAAAGGTTCGCTTCAGCACGAGGAAAACCTGCAGGCTCCTACGTAGATGGTTTCATGAACAGCAAAAAGGAGAAAAGTCGCTATTTGTTCTCGGTATATACAAATCTTTATTAGAAGCCAAAAAAATCATGTCGAGACCTTACGGTAATACCTTTTAATTACAATTCAAAATCTGTCACAAAAAATCTCACAGCAGAAACTGCTGACATTTGCTACTGTACTACCTACAACCACTGTCCTGCAGGATTACAGTTGAATTGCTCTTTTAAGATATGATCTGAAAAATCACTAAATATGGAGAACAAATTCCTAGGAAAACAAACCCTTACCACACCAGCATTCTATAACATTAGGAAACTATTTGCATCATGTGGCTTGTGCTAAAATACTTAATGATCTCATCCTTACCATAACAAATTATCTGCCAGAAAAAGACCTTGAAGGTCAACACTGGCAACAATTAAAAAGTAATGAAAAACATTCATCCCTTAGGCAGAGTTACCATTTCTAAGTTTGAAGCAATGTGCTGTATATTTTATTAGCTATCACTTGTTTAATTATTCATTGGAGCTTCTCTTATGCTCCATAGAGCTGCCTCACATTGCTAAGATTTCCATTTGAATCTTATTATCGATTCAAGGACAAATATCATTTAAACTTTAGTTCTTGTTTTTATTTTCCAAAACATAACTTATGTTCACAAACTAATAGGTCTGTCATACTTCTAATTTCTAATTCTGTTCACACTAACTTCAACCCAGGACCCTATACACCATCTCTCCAACAACAGTATTTTAAGTGTTTGTATTCATCTGCTCCAGTATTCCTACAGAACCACACAAGTTTTCAACTAACTGCATCCCTTCCTTGGCCAGCTGAAGTAATTTTTATTCCTGTCTCATTTGCAGTAGCAGCTCACTTGAGCACAGTATTTTCTTAAAGAAACTCACTGAGTTCAAACAAGGCAATAGCACCATGAAACAACTTCTATGCTTTAATTGCCATTTAATTACACTTCCTGAATTTCCTAACAAGTAAATAAAATCTTTCTCAAGGTTTACTGGAGAAATAAGGAGATGGAAGTACAGGGCGAACTTAGATTCATATCATCTGCAGTTCTTAATTTATCCTTCAATGTGGTCATACACATTTACGCCCTGCTGGGGATTCACAACAAACACAAGGGAAATTAGCTAGAATAGGGTTTTTTTGGTGGTAAGAAAGGAAAAGCCTGTTTACTATTTTGCGGTCAACAACTTCAGACAGGTTCCAAATTTAAAATTTCATTAGTGGAAATATGTATGTGTAGTTTACTGAAATGGTGAAAGAGGAAAGAAAGGGAATAAAATGGAACAGAACAACAGATATGAAATTGCTTAATATGTGATTTATAGAAAACCGTTTTTGTAGAATAGAAAACAAAAAACAACATGAAAATTGATGTTAACTCTTTTTTTCAACTTTGTCCTCCTTCTTGAAAAAATATACCCACTTCCTGAATTCCACTTACAAATGAAAACGTGTCGTCTATGCTGCCAAAGTTTAACAAAATTGAGAAAAGGTTGCCTTTATGAACAAGAAAGAGCAGCAAGACAATAAAGAAAAGAGTATGTATTACAAACTTTATATACTTTACATACTTTAAGTACCTTAAAATTTCATTACACATCAATGTAATGTACAATGAGCATGTACTTCTACACAATAAATAGTCAAACTCTGTACAATACTCTTAAAACATATTTATTTGGTTTAACTAAAGCTATCAGCTCCTAAAGAAAAAGACAACACTGCTCTCTAATATTCCTTGGTATGAGTGAAAATACACTTCCAAGCAGCAAAAAGAATTTAAATCTGTCATGCAAGAGAAATCTTCTACCACTCAGGCTTGGTTTCATGACACTGTCAGTATAATCAGGAAAGTGAATTGTTTACCTAATAGGGAAAATTATTTACAAGCATTAACACCATAGTTTTATATAAATAAAGGTGTAAGCAAAATCAGCCTTAACCCATTCTAAATTAAAACTAATTCCCAAGTTCAGATAAATTTTGATATTATGATATCACAACATTTTTTTGCAGGGAAACCAGAAGTTGAATAGTAGCTGCCTTAAAATTTAATTTGCCAAGCTCAGGAAAACAAAGTGGCAGAAAGAAGATGCACAGCCTGGGAGCTCCTGTGCAGAATGGGGCACAGGGAGTCTGCATTCCCACCCCAATCCCACCAGGAAGACAGATAGGAATATCTTTTAAATGTAATCGCACACTTGAACACACAAGCTGTCTGTCAAAAATTTTACTTTTTTTTTTGTACGCAAAATTTCCTGTTGACTATAAGAAACTTCAGACCTAAGACTAGCAGGGGACTTCTATGCAAGTATTTGGCTTTACCACTGGAGAATAACCTTTTGCAGAGTTTTTCAGACCCAGCACACATGGAAATTATCAATAGCTAGATCATGCCAAAACCACTTCATCATGTCTCACCTTCCTTTCTGAAGGATGACAGTACATAGGACATCTTGCAAATGCAAAGGAAACTGAAAATCCAACAAATGACCAGGAAGACTGTACAGATGGATCAGTATGCTCTGCCCTTGCTTTTTTTAAGCCAAGTAAGTGCACATACGGTTGCTTTTGATGAAGAGAAAGTCTTTTAAAGCCTTCCTCTGGATGAGACCAGAAAATCTGGACAGACCTGTTCTTTTTTGGTCTAATTAAAAGGCCATTAGGACACTGATCCAGTAGCAAAACCTAAAGAAACACATGCAGGAACATACATGGTTTTAACCGAAGACAATGATAAAAGGACACCATTCACAAAGATAATATTTTTCCAAAAGTTCACTTGCATTTCTCCTTCATGTGGTGAAGAATATAGGCTCCTCCTCAGAGAAATTCAGCCACCAGTGGACAGGGAGTGGGAGAGACAGTGAAACCCATGCACACTGACAGGAACAAAAGGTAAATTTCTGTGATACAGATAACAGAATAAAGACTCCGTTTTGGCATCCTTTATCCTGCAGTCATTAGCAACTTCCTGTATCTGGTTTGCCCACTTCAATTAAAACACGTTCATCATCAAAAAGGAACGTGGGGCTTTTGCCCAGCAACATCTTGAACGCTAAAACTGTTCCAGCTCCCAGACGCTGTCTCCCCTGGAAGACAGCATGGAGAACACCTGCAGCCTTTCCAGAAGTTTCTAGGCATCTCCAAAGGATGGAGCAGACCCTTTCTCACATGTTTCAAGAAGTCAGTAGTGCCCAATAGCAAAATCTGAGGATTTTGACTACCATACTAACATTTTGCTGAAGCAAAACTTAATCCTTTTTACCAATCATCATCTTAACACTGTCTCTTAGCCCCTGAAACCTGCTTTGTCCAAAACTGCATATAAACAATATGTTAACTCTTGGCACATGTGCTAAGGACGCTATCCCAAGCTCCTGGGATAAACTATCATCTGACAGCAACACAAACTTCCTTTTTTAACCCAATTTACTAGATCTTTTGAACATGTCAGCTGAGACATTTAGCACTCCAAGGTCAGTCATCAAAACCAGGAAAATACTTATCAACTTAGTTACACAGGAACACTTAATGCCAAGAAGCCTATTGACAGTAAACATATTTCTATTCTTAAACACTTACAATCAATACACTTTTAATTTCTTTTCAGGCTTAGTTGATGAAGACTTAGACACATGAGACCAGTTCCTTCAATATTTCCCTTCCAGGCAACAGGAGTTTGTAAGAAACAGACATGTTGTATGTATCTGTATGATACATATATTATGTCCATCTTAAAACGGCTTTAAAAGTATCATGCAGATTTCACAAAAAAATAATGTGTAAAAATGGACAAATACTGCTGTTACCTATATAAGTCAGTAGTAAGAGCTCGTCATCATATGACTTTCACGAATGAGGAGTTGATTTCATCTAGTATACCACAGTAATTTGCTATGCAGCTTCATGAAAATGCTCCACATAGCACTACATACAGCCAAAGCTGAACTGTTGCTGAAATGCATACAGAAAAATGGAAAATACAGAGAAATAAAATACAGTATTTGTATCTCAATCCCCATTATATATTGTGTTTCTAAATTATATTATCTAGTTTTTAATATAGTTTCCCATTGAGGGATCAATAACACAGAAGACCTTCTTTGATCTTTTCCCTCTGAATATCTAAATACAAGTTTATAAACCAAATAACTCTCTTGCCTTTTATTAGATCCCAAGGGATAAAACTTGCTCTAAAAAAACACTATGTTTCATAAAAGAGATAAAGAGCTTTCTTTGTCATGCAGTTTCTCACTTGCATCACAATTTTCTCCTGTATAGCTACAACTGGAGTTTGAGTTCACATGTATCTGAAAGAAAAAAACTGGGCTTGCAACATTTGAAAATCTACACTGAACACTCTGATACAATCACAGACAATGCATGATCATACAAACTATGATCCTGCACACTCACCAATTCATACTTAATGGATTCAACGCTCAGCACCGCTGTCTCTTGAAAGGCTGGACCCAAGCGATGGATGAAATAACTCATCAAGCTTTTCTATTCCCCAGATATTGCAGAAAGTATTTCATGGACTTACTCCAAATTTAGTAGGATGTTAAAAACCACACAATCACCAGATAAGTAATTTGTGGGGCAGCTAAATCAAAAAGCTAGGCAGATCCTTTAAAAGAGGCCTTTCGGGGATTTTGATTTGATAATGTTTGTATCTCTACAATTAATCACAAAATAATGAAGGATTCAAGCCACCACAGTCAACGACTGAGAGTGTAAAAAGATGCATGCTGTGCGTAACAAGAATCAAAGTGACAGAAAAACTGAGGGAAAAAAGCATAACGTGAAACAGTTAGAAATACTGGAAACTTTCAACCTGCAGTAGCTTAAGCAGAGCCTTTGTATATGGCCAGTCCCACTGATTTTAATGGGGCCACTAGTGCAAATACAAATCTCTATGCAGGAGCCTCGCTGTCAGGCCATGCATCAAGCAATGTGTCAGGAGAAGCTGTCAGGACTCTAACTGATGAGAGATCAAATCCTCTGTTTAAAGACACCATTCTGTCTGCTTCTAAAACCTGGAGCAAATGTTGTTTCGGAGAAATGAAGAATAGAAACCACTGTTAAATCCAGCGTTGATTTGAGGGTTTGTTTTTTTGTTTTTTTTTTTTTTTGGGAGGAGGGGGTTGTTGCTATGGTTTAGTTTTGGTGTTTTTTGGGTATGTAACATACATCTTAAATGAACTGCTCTGGAAAGAAGTAAAACATCCATTGTCATACATCCATTGTCATGAGATCTATCGACAAGCATCATTTTAGATCTCTATTCCAGATCATTTTATCACACTGGTTTGCACTATCTAAATAAACAGCAGTACAGTGAAGAGTTAACATGAATTTTCAGCTACTCTCTCAAACAAGACCAATATTTCAGTAAAGTTTCTAAATACGTGACAGAAAATTATCTGAAAATGAAATAAAATAATATTAAGTTGTTTATCTTCAGTTTCCAGTTTCCCCATTTTTGACAAATGGAATTGTAAACTGAAATATTCCTGGAGTCTTTCCAAAATAGATAGCCAATATTGATAAGTGCTTTCAAATTTAGTGCACCACTCCAAGTTAAATCTACCTTGGCCATACACGGGTTGATTTTCTCCTCCTCTCTCCACCAATGAGCTGTTCCTCAGCATTTCTTCATACACATGGTCACAATAAATTAAGAGTTTTAATTTCCACAGCTATCCTCTGGGGAAATGTCAAGTGAAACACTAGCCCAAATGAAAGTGAGTGGGAATGGCCATGGATTCTCATGAGGGCAGATTTCAACCCTCTAATAAATTTTTCTTCTTGTTAATTCAAATGGTAACAAGGAGTTTTTTAAGGAGCTGTTCTGCAACACTTTGTTCTTTACCATTTTACCCCATTTTCTCCAAGAACATTAACAAAGTATTTATTGACATAATTTCCTCAAAAACAAAATGCTTGCCATTTGATGACTATCTTTGCCCATTTTAAATCACTCAAGAAAGTCTAAAATAGTTCTGCTGTTATTAATATTTAAATACTCAAAAAAGCTTAGTAAGACTGACGAAGTCAGTGAAAGACTTTGTTCCAATTAGAGAAAATTAGAAAAAAAATTAGAAAATTAGAGAAAATTAACTACGTACTGATGTAATAGCATTAAAAATGCCTTACAAGTGTCATAGTTTATTACAAATAAACAATAGTTATTAAATTTATCCCAAAAATCCAATCACAAACTAAACAAAACAAAGCTAAACACTGCTGTGACCTCTTTATCTAATGTTTATGGAAATCTAGAAGCAGTAGTTAAGGCTCTCACTGGTACACTACACTGATGGACATCAGAAGGCAGCATGCACTTCTGAGGAGCGCTGACACTGCAATATCCCTTCTCTTTCTGCTATAGACATTCAATATAACCACTTTTTCCAGTATCTGAAAAATGACAAGTGAAAAAATTAGTTTCAAGCAGAGCCTGAGCAGCAAAACAGTTGTCATGAACACTTTTATTTTCAAAGTGAGCACAGATTTTTCTGGGATTAGTTCAGCGTTGAAAAAGCTCATTTACTGTTCAGATAATTTCAGCTCCTATGAACTCTGACATGCGAATAAATGCTCATCTGAGTAGTCTAGTTCAGATTACATGCATAAAGCCATACATGCACAAAGCCATTCCTTTGACCAAAGCTCCTTTTTTGCCACTTACAGTATGAAGGATTGCCTTTCTGTGCTTACTGCAGGGGTGGGGGCAGTTTTGTTGAAAGGTTATCTTTCACTGTTACTATAAGAACCTTCTAAAACCTCTGTAATTCTTAACTTGCTAGCTATTTATTCTCTTTGTACAATGTGTTTAAATGTCAATTCTGAATATTTCTTAACTATATAATTTATATTTCTTGGAAAGCATCTTAACTGTTTTCAAAGCTCATCATAACTCCTTCAAATGTCTATTTCTGATATCACAATATACTTCAATTAGTTTGCACATTAAATTACCAGTAAGACTTCTGTCTTTTTATTTTAAAAAGTCAGAGCTTACATAATAACATAATTTTATTAGCTCAGACTTCAGTTTTTGTTTTCTTTTCTTCATTTCTTTTCATACAATGCATCCATCCCAGAGACAGGGCAGGCTATCCAGGCAAACCACTGCAGCATGAAATGAGGATAATATGCCACTTCCTTTTACTTCTACAGCTATTCTTGATATCAGGCTTTAGTCCTGACTTCTGAACTATGAACCTTGTCAGGTGCTGTGTGTGGACCTACCTCCTGTGCCCAGATAATTGGAAGTTTGTACTAATCTACAGAGAGAATCGCTTTGCAAAATATCCAGTACTGTCACAGGCTGCAGAAAAAGAAACTGAAGCCCAAATACAGGATCTTCCAATTTCTTGATTTCACTGGTGTCGGTTGGTAGATTTTCAATAGGCCTCCTATCATACTTTCTTTTTTTCCCTTCCCCTCCTCATTCTGGGAGCTCAGCCAATCCCCAGCACAGCAGCTGACTTTCCCCAGAACTAACTAGAAATATTCTGATAGACTCTATTTATAGACTGAAAAACTTAGGACTGGAAGCAGCCAACCAAATTTTTCCACTCCTTGCTCCCCTCCACTATCTATCTGTCCAGGACTAACCTAAATTCCAGCTTTCTATGTTTCTCAAGGTGGGACTATTCTATCCAGAATAGGTAAACCATAGGCACACATACCCCTTACACATAGCAAAGCACCTGCAGAGACCCTTGCATGAAATTTACTGCACAAGCTAAAAGAATGTGAATCCCCTACTTTTATGTCACTGTGGAAAGTATTCCCACTTCTCTCCTGTTGTTACAAAACAAAGTTGAAGAAAAATCAAGATTTCAGGAAGAGATTCTACCACCTGTATCTCAGACCTCTGCCAACTCAAGATACCAGTGTGCCCATGCACATAATTTCTTTTTTTAGACAACATTAACAATAAATAAGAACTTTTTTTAGCAGGCTTAAATCTTCTACTTAAACAGCAGAAGATTCCTACCAGCTTTATATTTGTTGTAGTTTTTATATATACATATAGGTGCGCGCACACACACACACACACACACACACATATACCTCAATAATACTTGCAGAAGTTAAGTACGGTTGGTGGCCATGAATTTAGGCACAGTACAAATACACAGCGAAAAGAAAAAACTGTGTCCAAAAGTAAGAATATTTTTTCCGCTGACTTGTCCTTGGACATAGGACTCTCCAAAATTATTTCTTTACAATACTATCAGATTCTGTTGAGCATTTCACACTGCAGATAATGTATTGAAAGCATAAATTTTGAAATAGAAAGACTAGTGTGATCTAGAAGCAATATCTGGCAAATCTGATTTTTACTTAACCTTACAAATGTTGCTAGGAAACCCTACTCAATATTTACTTTCAGTCTTTAAAGAAACACTAATTCATTTTAAGCTACTGGTGAGAGCATTGAGGACTTGGCGGAGAAGCCCCAACCTAAATTTACTCTTGACATCTTACTTTCCTAATCCACAGACTTGACATAATATAGAAATACAATTAAGAGTTGGATATGTAGCTACTTTACATTTGGGGTAGTTTGGATGTTGCAGGCAGTACAGACAAAGCAACAGAGATGAACAAATAGTTCTGCTCTTTTGCTTGTTTCTGTGTGTATTAAAAAAAAAAGCTACAACATTAATGTAAAGTCTTCTACAAATGGCAAATGACTTTTACATTTCTGTTCTCTGAACAGTGGATAATTTAACAAATTCCATCATCAACTCTCCTGCCTAATACAGAGGTACATGGTACCTTAATCTGCTCATGTGAAACATCAGACAAAGGTGACATTGTACCAGAAACACTAAATGGGAAACATTAATGTATTTACTTGCTCCTATAATCCTTCTCTTCTTTTTCATTAAATCATATTTCTTATTCTTCCGTATTCCTTATCTCAAGCTCATTCCTACTTGGCCCTGCATATTTTTTTTCTGCTCAGCATGAAAATTGCATTCATTTCTATTGACTTACTGATTTAAGTCATGCCAATGTCAATATCACCTCTGAGTGATGGGGAAAAGCAAATATATGCCCCAATCATCAGTAACTCTTCATATGGAGCTAGACTCAGCATGAGCTTGAAGACTCAGGTACTTTGAGCAGAATTTGAAAGAATTATAAATGTCCATGCTGCCAGTACTAGTGTAGAGAAGTTCCCAGGAACATCTACTGACCCTCACCACTGCTATCACCCAAAAGCACATCTGGGGCTGCCATCTTCTCATGTCCTGAGACACACCAGCTTTGAGCAGACGGAGGACCCAGCTTCTGTGTTGCTCTGTGGACCTTGCTATAACCTTAGTAAGCCTTTCTTTTAATAAACACAATATCAGATGTTTGTCCTGAAGAGAGTAGAAGCTGAAGCATCTGGAGAGCATGGAAAGGGCTAATACAGGTGGAAGGACATAGAACAACAGTGAAGGATGTGGAGGATCTTGTTCACAGTATGGAGGGTACGAAAATAAGAAAAACATGAGAACTTTGTGAACAAGCTCTAAACTCATCTGAATCCTGGCATTACAGTGCTGATTCATTAGAAATTAAGATAGCTTTATAACTCTTTTTTTCTGTATCTACCTTATAAATAGACTTAATGGCTGTAAGTCATTTACAAGCCACTAATACACGACGTATTCAACTTAGCCTCATATTAAAATTAATTTATCAGACAATCCTAATATATGATTAGCTGCAAATCAATAGGTTTACTTTATAAAAATTTATTGATCCACAAAGCAGGGTTTTTTCCCCAAACAACAATGCTAAGTTGTTAAATTAGTTTGCCTAAGTTACAGCTGCTTGTAAATACTTAAGCCAGCTGCCTATAATCGAAATAATTCTGTTTTCCTTTACAGATTAGCATTATAGTAAACATGAGACTATCTGCAAACCCTATCCAGATTTTTCAGCCAGTTGAAAAGAAGTGAAATTCGCTAATGAAAAAACAGGATATGGCCTGTTTGTTACTTCAGTTTCATTTCCTACTTCTAGAATTTTTTTTTTTTTTTTTTTTGCAAGATTTCTAGAGTGCTGTGAAGGACGAGCTAGCAGGTACTCTGCTCATTCTGGACAGAACTTATGATCAAACACTTCTGCTGAAAACTATGCCTCCGATTCTTCTGTGGAATAATTTCCTCCGCCTGTAACCCTGAATCTTTTTACAATTATGGATGCCGGAGTTAGCAGGTGAAAATGCAATTAGCACACAGGCAGTATCTACCCTACAGGCACCATGGTGCAATAGAAGGAGGTCTATCAGAGAGGAGCAGCTGGTTCTGAGGATCCACTATCCACTTCATAGACATCACACAGCTTATGCTTCAGGCCATCTCCAGAAGGGTCCTATGGACAGAACCCACAGTTACTGGAGCACTTTTTTCCTTTGCTGATGGCTTAAGAAGTATCTGCTTTTTTCACTCCCCAGCTGATCCAAGACAGGAATTTCAGCACAAAATCATAGTATCAAATAATACCAGGTTGAAAAGCATCTCAAAGACTGTCTGGTCCAACCTTTCTCCACAAAAAATGAGATGGTGTCAACTGGAAGATTCACATCAAAAGCACATTTCTGATCCAAATAAAAATGCTAACACAAACTTATCAAGTTTGTTAGTAGCCTTCTGCACAAAGTTAACTCTTGTTTATTTTAGGAAAGAAACGCAGGACAATTTGCATAGTCACAATGGTTGCAGTTTTCGTCTCAGGGGAAAAAAAAAAGTAAATTAGCAACTCACTCTTGTCACTTCTATTTCTATATAAATTAGCTCCTCGTATTCTTTTTTTCTTTTAAAACAAATATGTCCATCCAAAACACTCATCCTCCTTGCTTCTTCACAAAATAGGTTTAATATGAAATGAGTAACAGTCCTTTATCTCATTATTTACATGTGCAGTTTAAAGTTGTCATTACTGCATATATAATCAGTTAGAATTTTCAATGCCTAATCTCCCTTTTAGAGTCAAGTCTTCAAAAATATAAATTCCAAGTAGTCTCAAGGATCAGAAAGGTTAGTTGGGAAACAAGCACAAATCAAGTGCATTGTTTCATTTCACCATTATCTTATGTCATTAGTTGGCAGCAGCCATAAAGTCCTGGACCACTTCCAATATTTACTTCCATACACTGAGTAGAAGCTGACATGCCTAACCCATCCCCCTCCCCACTTAGTTCATCTTCCAGCTAGTTTACACAGATTCACATTAAAATGAGGATTTAAAAATTCTGGTTTGCCACCGTATATCTAAAGAAAGAGCATGGTAAAGCTGTAGAGGGTTTAGTAGAGCTAATCCTACAGCAATGTGGTTTCACTTGAAGCATTTTACAGCAGGGCAGTCTGAGACAAAGGTTCAATGAAGGATTTTGACAAGCCAATCACGCTCAGTAACTTTTTCTAATTCTTAAGGAACATTTATTGGACAATATTTGTTTTTAATAATTAAGAAAGCCTTACTGCTCACAAACAAACCAACAAACTTTAAACTGTCTGGGTTTCATTTGTGATAGAGTCAATTTTCCTCCTAGTAGAAGGTACAGGGCTGTGTTTTGGATTCAGTGTGAGAATAATGTTGATAACATACTGCTGTTTTGGTCATTTCTAATTAGTGTTTATCTTGAGTGAAGTATTTCTCCACTTCCCAGACTCTGCCATGCAGGTGCATAAGAAGCTGAGAGGGAACATGGCCAGGACAGCTGACCCGAACTAGCCAAAAGGCTATTCCATACCATAGAACATCATGCCCCATATAGAAACGGGGGGAGCTGGTGGGGACGGGCAGATTGCTGCTCAGGCACCCGTCAGCAGGTGGTGAGTATTTTCGATCCCTTGTCTTTTCTTGGGTTTTATTTCTCTCTCTTTTTGCTATGTTGTTTTTCATTACAATTATTATCATCTATTTTTTCATTATTGTCACTCTCATATTTTATTAAATTTTAGTTATTAAGCTGTTCTTTACCTCAACCCACAAGTTTTACTATTTTTTTTTCCCCCAGTTCTCTTCATCACACTGGGAGGTGAGAGGTAAGTGACTGGCTGCATGGTGGTCAGTTGCTGGCTGGGGTTAAACTATGACAAAAATGAAATACCAAACCAAGACATGGTGCATCCTAAACCCAAGTGAACAGGCTACCAGTTGGGAGCAACCCCGAAAAAACAGCAGAAGAGGATCTTTGCCACAGCATCCCACCAGAGCATCCCACCCTCTTTCTGATGGGCTCGGGGTGCCCAGAGAGCTGCGGGACCCCTGCCACAGACAGCTTTAGAAAGCAAGTTTATTACCTAAACATGTGGCAATGGACGTACTCATAGCAAAGGACCATATACAACTCAGGGACAAGTCCTCTTGCATGTGAAAATGGTCCAGAAGCAGGCATCCCTGAACCAATGGTCCAGAACTGATAATGCATGTTTATTTTCTACTAAACAATAATAAAAAAAGAACGACTTTGATCCTTAGGCATGGCAAACTTAATATGATAATGTCTTCAAATGAGACTCTAATTTGTCCAGAAAGTTTTCGCATATCCCAGGATCAACACCTGTGCAAGGCTTTTGCTGGTTTGTTTTGTTTCTTTCTAAAATTATCCAAATGAGTGTGGAAGTTAACGAGGTTAGATCTAGCACAGCAGAAGCTACCATTCAAGAAAGAGCTCCTTAACTGCTCTAACACACTGCACACTCTAGCACAAATTTAATTTAGTTTAAAATAATGAAGCTGACAGCTCAGTCTGCCTGGAAACAGTGCAAATTTCCCACCCACCTTCATTTGCAAGGTCCCTGGCACTCCAGTCTTCAAAAACACTGAAGTGCATCACAGGTTTCTAGAGACAAGCCTTCAGCAATGCTAGAAGTGAGATCTCTGACCTTTTAGAGCAGCTTGTATTTGAACTCAGGCCTCCTGAGGGAAAACAGAGGTTGCTGTCTTGATGCCCCAACCTCAAGGCATGGCTTCAGAAGCAATCCCTTTCTTGTTCTTAGACCAAATGCAGTGACATGAAACTTGACTGTGAAACCAGATCCCACCTCTAGCCCTGCTTCAGTCAGACAAGAGTTTGCAAACCACCTGCAAAAGAGACCTCTCCCCTCTCTCTTACCTGCATCAGGTAATGAAGAGCTAAAGATACAAATGCAATTGATTTTCCAAGGTGAGAAGTTGCCAGAGTAAACTGGTGCTCACCAGTTGTGAAACCAGGTTTCCAAAGGGCTCGGAGAGCACAGGTCTCAGTAAGGACACAGTGGGTGACGCATTGACACAGGTACAGGGACATAGCTGCATTGCGCAAGCTTGTGGGGACACATAGACGCATGCAGCTGCCTGCCACAGCTGGATGGCACAGGCCCTTTAGGCCCTCCTCACACCAGCCAAACTCAGTAGCTGCCCCTCTTGCTACACAATCTGAATCTGCTGTCAAGGAGCAAAGCACAACTTAAAAATTAATTAAGCAGAGCACTGCTTTGCCTAGAGAACTACTCCAATCTCCCATAGGGACTCCAAAGCCAAGACCGGAACAGTTTCCATGCACTCTCCATCCCAATCTTTCAAGGCAGGGACAGAACAGCTGGTGAACAAAAGCAATGAAGTAGTGCAGTGACAGGTTTTGCAGGACTGTGCTACCATGTTGGCACAACAGAGTATCCAGAACACCGTTGCCAAAATCACTAGAAAGATCCTATAGTTCGGCAACTGGGACAGCCAAATTCCTAGTCAGGGCAATCATAGATACTTAATTCCCAATTCTATCATCAAAAACTCCCAAGACACTGGCAGACGATACTGACCAAAATAAACCACTAAAACACACGTTAATTTTGTAGGCTTAAGACTAAATATGAGCCTGAAATGGTCATACACTCACACAAAAATGGAAGTAAGATATTCTGCCAAATACAGAATAATTAGGAAACAGATTTTTTTAACCTCTGTGTTAGAAGCTTAATTGCTAGGGAATGAGTTTGTAAAGTCACCACTTTCAGAAACCTGGGATAGTGCTCCTCAAAAGTAGACAAGGAAAGTTAAATAGACAAGATTCACATGTCTAGTCCAAATTTTAGGCTGAAAGCCCATTCAAAAAGTCATTTCACCTCCAGATGCAAGTAAAAAGTATTGTTTAGAAGTCAGAATGGAAAAAAATGAAGTGTTATAAAAACTGTCAGAAACATTCAGCAATTAGTCTGAAATTTGTTTTTTAACCTGAGGGCTATAACTCTTTGATCTATCATTAATTATCACTAACCACAATCAGCAGCATACCCATGCATCTTAGGAGAGCATACAAATTCCTATAAGCCATTTTAGGTATTATCCACACTTGATTCTGTTTCTGCTCAGATATTCCCATCAAAGTTTACTTTGTTTCTTTTTAAAAGAAAAAACTTTATACATTAACCCTAAGTTACCCCACCTCCGAATATGAAATTTGAGCTATCGATTTAAACACAAAGCAATACACAGGTTACAGAGTCCAGATTTATAGAAATTTAATTTAGCAACCAGCTAACAACACATTCTAATGTGATTGTAGGAGCTTCATTTACATTTTAGGATTAAACTTCAAGTTATTTTCTTGTGATCTACCATCAATGAGGGAACTTCGGTTACAATGAAACTCAGTAAAGAAACAGTGTTTCCCAAAAATATTTGTTCACATATTGAATAGATACAACCAGCATTACTTATTCTTTGAAGAATCCAGAATCATCAACAGCGTGACTTTAGTTTTCTGCAGCTTTTGTTTTGTTTTTGCAGGTGTTTTCAGGGTATGGGTATTGTATTTTAAACCCTTAAGCATCGATTTCAGTAAAGCACAGAAAGATAACCATCCAGATCCATACTTTTAGAAAACACACTCTTAAGCTCTGGTAAACCATATTAATAAACCTCCATTAAAAAACAAACAAACAAAAAACTAAAACCAAAAAAACCTAAAACCAACAAGGTCAAAGCTTTCCATTTAAAGAGAGTTTATTTTAAAACTTCATCCTGGAACTAAACTCTCAAGGTTTTGTAAAACTCCGGGTTTTTACCAGATGCATATTACTACGGATGGATACACAACCTGCCTCCAAGCGTGAGAAGGGAGTGCCTTTCTCCCATACCTGGGTACAGCCTGGTACAGAGCTGAATGCTGCTGCTGCTGGAGCAGGCTACATTGGGAACTGCTGGCACAGACGAACAGGGCCTTTCTGACCTACAATTCCTTTCCCTGTAGCATAAAAAAAAAATTAAAAAAAAAAAAAATCAAAACCCAAAAAAAAGTCACCCTACAAAGTCAGTCTGTCTTATCCAGCAGCAAAATCAACATGGCTCCAGTAGCAGAGGGTTTTCGTGAGGGCCCAAAAGACAGTAACCTTCTGATGCAGTTTGCACTAATAGGGCAGCAAGCAATCAAATCACACCATGGTCTATTTAGGGTGTTTTCAAACGTATCCACTAATGTTTCAGGGACTTGAACAAATGCACAAAATTGAAATACTCCTTGTTTTTTTCTCCATATATCTGCCTCATTCAGATAAGACTGTAGCTGAAATAATTCATATGCTGTGCACCAAGCACTATGTAGCAACCAGCTGCATGTGAAAACTGGTAAAAATACTAAACTTAGACATATTTAATACCTATTTCTCACATGCTCTTTTTAGTCTCCTTGTTGGACAATTTTTATCACTCCTGTACATCCATATTGCAAGACATATTTGCCAGAGAAGAAGTTATGGTTCTATATTCATCCTAAACTGGGGTATTTTCTGACCTCTGAGAATTTAAATCTGGAATCACTGTGCTCCAAGAAGTTTTGGTTGAAATCATTCTACTAATAATTCCAGCTCCTACAACTCTGTTCAAAGTCTCAACATATACAGTTCAAAAACAGAAATTGCCTTTTAAAAATCACACCCTGAAAATACAAGTGCCAAGATTATAGCCTGACAACACTTTATGTTTTAGCAGAAACGTGCACTTAGAATATAGGCTCCTTTCCCTGTCTATCTGCTCAGTTTGTTCTCATGTCCGTGTCACACCATGTTGCTCACCAAGTTGCATGGATTTGTTGGTTTTTAGAACTTCACAGTGAACTGGGTCAGACAGTCAACCTGGCTCTTACATACAATGCACCCAAACAAACGGCAAAATCCAAGTCAGACAAGGCATACTCCAACAGTATATTTCACCACTGCAAACAATACAGTGTTCAGCTACAAATGACACCCAAGAGCAACTGCTACAGCAAAGCACCAACACATACGCAGAAATCTGATTCGGTTGGGCAGAGTACTTTGCAGCAGGTTTAAGTTCCATTAATGCATATGAAATCACTACATCACAATTTATTCTCTCTGCAGATAATATGAGTACTGCACAAGTATTGACATCACTGCAGCAATCTCTACTCTGTGCTCACCTGCACAACTGCAAGGCATACCCCATAAAACAGGATGGCAACATTTTTATACAGTATGTATTTCAGTCACCACTGCCTTCCAGTCCCCATGAAAATGGACTGATCTATACTGCTGGAATAAGGATAATCAAAATTTCTTCTGCTTGTTCACATCTGCCCATGAAGGTGATAACACCTTTGCTTTTTCGGAAAGCTATCAAAATAAGACATCATACTGAGTGAGATTCTATACTACCATAAGTCATATAAACCCTAGGAAACCATAATTAACTACTATCGTAATAACTACAGAAAACTAATTTCCAACAGCTAACTATTACAAAGTTAGACAGTATCAACTGACAATAGAAATGTTTCAGTAACATCACTCACCTCAATACAAAAAGAAACAAACAAGCCCTAGGTACTAGGACACAGATTGACAATGGAGCTCTTATTTCTCCAGATTTGGAACACCTAACCCATTTATGGAACACAATTTTCCAGTGATGTGGATTTCCATGCCACAGCACAGGAGTTAATATCTGTGTATAATGTTAAGGGAAAAGTTGTTAATACAGACTCCTAAATTGTTCAGTGAGAAACAAATAAATATATATATATATATATATATATATATGTATGTAGAGGTCCCTGCTGCATCAAGATTATAGCCAGAGCTGTTAAAAATTACACAAAATTATACAAGAACCTACAAAAACAAGTATAACTTTTCAAACTGAAAAAAAAGGGTACAGATTTAAGGCTACAGTCTACAATATGAAACAATCATTGGCAAAATAAGTTTGCACAGTACATTTGTAGGAAGCTAAAATGGATAACAGACCTGACAAGCACAGAGAATATTTTAACAGCATGATCTTTTTGCTATAAAGTCCGTCAGCAAACAGAGGTCAAGGCCATTCATAAATTCTAAAAATAATATTTACCAGACCTTTATCTCTCTGGCAGGTATAATTCTGATAAGTGACTATTCTAGATAATATTTAACATAAAAGTTTATTTACAAAAATACTTGCAATAGCCTGAAATCAGATTTTAACTAGAATTGTCCATTCAAGTCAGCAAAGGTCACATGTAAATGAAAACCATGTTGTTGGGTTGGTTTTCTGTTTTGAGTTGGGTTGGGTTTTTTGAGAGCTGCTACAAGTAGGGTCTGTGAAAAAATTATGATTCATGCAAATGTCTCAGGAACACAGAGGTATGAGAGGAACAGACAGTTACAGAGGTCTCTAAAACATTGACCATGTTTGATCAAAGATTTGACCACAGAGAGATGAATGACAATCTTTCAACTCTTTTTTAATAGACATAAATTAGCCTCTAAAATATCCTGAAACATTGTTTTAAAGAGAAATCTCCTTCTCTGCATTACAATAATTGAAATATCATTATGGATAAATGTATGCAATTTATGTTAAAACAGTACATTTTTTAAATAACACACCAAACTTTGTGAATTCATCCCACACCAGATTACACCAGTGGAACTGCCAGGAAGAAACTACAGTAGGAGTATCAGCCCTTTGTTTCCACCACAACTACTGAGAAAAGTGAGTATGTTTGTGTACATACATATATGAATTAATATGGAAATTGGAGAGAAAAGACACATTTGCAGAAGAAGCTTTAGGTAGGAGCTAATGCAGCAGAAAAGTCATCCTCCTCAATTTTTGCTGTTATTTCAGGCAACCATGACATTTTCCTAGGCCATTTTGAAAACTGCATAATTGGTACAATCGTTAGGCTCAGACTAGTACCCTGATTTAGATGAGTACCCACTTTAAAGTGAAATTTAATCTGGATTCTTGGTATAGATTTTCACCAATGACATCACATGATCACACACATCTACTTTTTCAAGCCCACTTTGCTATTACTTTAGAAATCATTATTTCTTAGAATGTAATTCATGGAGAGGGGATCTATACAGACAGACAGACAGGTATGACTCATCCTCTATTAAAAATTAAACATGTAAAAATCTTTCAAAAGCAAAGACATATTCTGTATGCATATTAGCAGAAGAAAAACATTTAAAAGAAAATAAGAGAACTTTGTCTTGCTTAAAAGACTCTCACTCTCCAAATACCCCAAGTTGCAATGTCATAAAGAAAGTCACCACCAATTAACTTAAAAATAATCACAACTGTGGACATCTAATAAAAGCAACTAAAGGAAAAAAAAAAAAGTTCTAGCTGACAGTGGGTACTTGGCACAGCTGATTAGGTGCAAGGCATTTTAAATGCCTAGAGTATGTATTAGACACAACCAGCAAGTACAATGGACTCAAGAAAGGTGATATTCTAATAGAAAAAAAAGAGTAATATTCAAAAGATTAAATCTCAACATGAAACATCTTCATTATTCCTGGTCACTCACTCCTTTTCATCATGTCAGCAGCAAGTCAGAAGGAGTCCAAAATGGGTACAATGTCCAGGTTCAGAAAACAATGCTGACACAACAAGATATATTTAATGCTGATAGAGTCAATGCAGCCTATGTTTTCCTTTCATTTTAGTCTTTGCTTATGGCAATTTATATTGCAGTAAAAGTATATGCAAAACAGATGAACACTTAGGAAATCCAAAAATTTTAAAATGTTGCAGACTTTGAAGGGTTAATCATGTGCTGTAGAAGTCTGCAAAATGTATGATGTCTGATATGTCAACACACATCAGAAAAAAAAATTGACTGCCCTTCTGATGACATGAAGAAAGAGAGACCTTGCAGCCCCCATACGACACTGACATGCGACAGCTGAAATCTACCTTGCAGGTTCTGATGTAGTTTTAAACTACGCATGTTTAATCACAACACTTTGGGGCATGAGCAAACTTGGCCACGATTTCCTCTGTTTTGTCTGTAATGCTGCACAAAAACGAGAAAGATCAACTCAAGGTTCATTAGCGAGAGTGAGTTTTTATGTGTCATATCCTACAGAGTCTTTATGACTTGTCTCATCGGCAAATGAGCATCTGAGCAGGCACCTATGCTTTCACATCCGTACTACTAAAATGACCTCTACATGACTTTACCTTGTAAAATCTGTCTTTAAGGGCTTTGCAGGGGTCCCCAGCTGCACTTGTTAGCATAAAGCCATTGCAGAGCAGATTAAGAGCAATACTTATCTAAGCAATGGGGGCTGAGGTTTGAAGCAATGACACGTCCTAATCCTAACTACAGATCAAGAAGCCTGAAGTGTCACAAACCTGCAGATCTCCATCACCTGAACAGAATTCCACACCTGCACTAGCATTTTTGAATGCTAAAAATGTCAGGATTTTGATCCTGCAAGGTATCTTACTGATATATCAGCTTAGAAAACAAAGTCAGAAAAGTATATCAAGCCTGTGTCATCATCGAGCCTGTTGACACAGATGATCTATTTACTGGTCTAAAAGGAAACAGATGAAAAACACTACTGTGGACTAATGTCAGATCAGTCTTCCAGTGAACTTCTCTCATTATTTAAATAATGAGATATATGAAAATTTCATCAGATAAAATAACTAGAAAACAGTAACTTCATCTTCCTTGATCCATATAGACCAAAAAAAGTTAAGTATTGCTTGCAAAGTGGCAAGGAGATTGCAGAGGTATTGTACAGATCAAAGAATAAAATACAAATCTTTAAAGTTTTCTTTTCCTCACTAGTAGATGAGCTGTTTTTCTTCCTCAAAAGCACCATTATTTTAGATATTCTGTTTTTCACCGCCATACTACTTTCTTAAGAACTATTGAGCATTGTACAAATATGGAAAACACTAAGCAACCGCTTTACCCAACTCTAAGAATAAAGCAGATGTTTCATTCACTGAAGGAAGTTGCATATCTCTTTATCAGGAAAAAAGACCTGAGAAAGGTAAATGCAAATTGTTACTGTTTTGCTTAGCTCTAGCACAAACCTTTGGTAAGTGTGTTTGACAAATTAAGAGGCCGTGTAACTAACTATTCTAACTCAGTCATACTGTCACATGTGCTTGATAACTTGTAATATTGACTATGAAACTAGATAGTTTATGAAGGTAAGGGTCCTTCATGAGATACGTGAACATCTGTTTGCCGAAGAAGTACGCAGTTCTGCAAATCAGCCAAGAAATACAAATTCATATGACACTTGGATATTTCTCTCCCACCAGAAGTGAGGAGATCAGTTTATCCATTTATCCCTTTCAAATGTGTCAAGTTTTAACAGCCCTCCTCCTTCTGGAGGCATTTTTCTATATATACAAACCAAATGTTCCTACAGTTAAAACACAGAAATAATATGTTGCCACAGACTTGTAGGGTTTAGTTTTTAAACTTAACCAGTTAAAGTCCAGTGCAAACTTATAACCACGCATCTTTACAAAAACAGATTCCTGGCACTATTGTTTTCTTATCCTCTTCTCAACATTTCATCTGAGGTACAACACATTCAAGCACCAGCCAGGAAAGAATAACCATTATAGGACACACGAGAGCAATTTTACTAAGCTCTCATTATGGGAAAAACAACATTTGTAGTAGTAAGAGCTCATAAACATACTAAAGCTATACTTTCAGATCTAATAACAATAGAATATAATATGTGCTTTTTAAACAGTAAAGCCAGTACTTGGTTTTTATTAAAGGCAGCATAAAATACAGCAAGAATGCAGCAAACGTAATGATGAAAACTGAAATACATAGAATTACGCATCCGTTTCAGAAATACTGCCCTGGTCTCCATTTTAATTCACACCTTGTTTGCTTAATGCAGTGTATGAATAATAAAAAAAAAAAAAGTAGTAATTTGCCTGCTCACCTGGTTACATTTTCTGGAATGTACTCTAGAACTGGATACCCATCACTTCTTCTGGATGCCAACTCCGAATGCGACTTCCAGGTTTCCACTAGCGTGCCAACAGGAGGGAAGGAGCTCAAGTGCTGAAATGCCTGCTCTCGAGCAACCGGCCGCGACAAAGATATGGTGCCTTGGGCACCAATCCTGTAGTGAAATGACTGTCCACCTGAATTTACACCCACAATGGCAGAGGATGGTATACTGTTTTCTTGGTAATAGCTGCCATCATCAGGCTCCTGCTTAATTCCCACACGCAGGTCTGGATTTGGAAAACCACTCCCTTCACAACTTCCATCAAATGAAGAAACAGGTGGTCCTAAAATCCCAGAAAGAGAGTAATAGTCCTTATCATCCATAAAAGAAAAATATGACCCATCTGTAAATGGGAAAGGATTTACTGTTTGATTCCCTTTAAAAGGGGCACCAGAACAAGGATGCTTGGCCGATTCTTGCTTTACTGGTACTGAGAAGGGGGAATCAGAGTTTATTTTGCTGCTGTCACCAATGCACGCGCTGCCAAATGAACCATCTGGCTCAGGCTTTATGAACTGAACAAGGTTCATCTGACTGCTGTTGGAGATGTCATTCTCCATTTCCTCCATCTTAGGAAATGCGAGTTCTTGAGCACCCTTGTCTTTTGTTTCTGGACTGGGAACAGCATCTTGGCCTCTGCTAGGTCCTGCTGGTGTGCCGGAAGCCGGGAATGCCAGGGAGTTGTTTACGGGGCTACAGACGGACGATCCCACAGTGCTAACTGCTGGACTAGAACGAGTGGACCTGTTATTGGCATTGGAAGGGCTGGCAATGGAGCTCCTCGAGTTCAGGTTTGCAGGACTGGACACAGAAGATCGCATAGTGATATTATTGGGACTGGAGACAGGAGACTTCACGCTGCAGTGGCTGGGAGGACTAGAAATTGGTGATTTCATGCTACTTATAGGGCTAGAAAGCGGAGATGCGACATTGCTAACGTGTGCAGGACTGTGCAACATAGATCCTCGGTTTTCAACGTTCGGCGAGCGTGACAAAGGAGTTCCCTGGCTGATGGGGCTGTGCACTGCAAAGTTCCCAAAGTTAGCAGTAGTTGAGGACACAGAGTTAACTCCTGCAGCACTACACACTGAGGAAGCCATGTTCTGAGGGCTGCAGCCCGACGGGCTTTTCTCTTGACACATGATAGGGCTTTTGACAATAGTGTGCATGGCACCACCGTTCACAGCACTCCCAGAGTCTGACATCAAAGACCTCAAAGGCCTGCTGGCGCTGTGAAGAGGAGAAGAGCAATGGCTGTTCTCCTTGTAGAGCTTCACCAGCTGCTCCATGTTCTGGTAGATCTTTCCTGGGCTCCCCTGGTTCTGCTGATCGTAGGGGTAATCAGCGTCTCGTATTGAATCCATATATAAACCCATGGATTCAGCCACTGTTGCCGACAGCTCCTTTGACTCTGTTTCAGTTTTGATGTCAGAGGGCAAAAGACCAGGCTGACTACTGTCTTGCTGCAGGCAGGAGAGCAGCTCAGGTTTTTCTTTGTTGTTTCCTTGAGTGCTGCTGTTTGCAAAAGCACCGGCAGTGCAGCTTACATTTACAATCTCCATGTAGTTACTGTCATCAGTCTGCTCTCCAGCACCCACAGAAGAATACTCCACAGACTGAGAAACTTGACCCCACCGTCTCTCCATATCTAAGCCTTCTGGGTAGCTGTGGTATCCTTTTGTCTCCATAACTAGCAAAGACACATACAAAAAAAATAACATTAATAAATTGTCAGGACAGTGTGACTTCCTAAGGAAATTTCCTAATTTCCTAAGGAAACAAAGCATATCCGTTCACTCTGTCTATCTTCCCCTCTGCCTGCCTGCCAGTCCCGTTTCCCTGCCCCATCCATCATCTCTCAACCATTTGTCCAATTGCAATCAAACCGAGCGAAAAGGTCTCACGGATATGACAGCCCTATGGGTTCGAAGAGAAAACCACTCAGTAGTCAAAAAAGACCCAAATTATTGCTCCCTGCCCTGCCCCAAAAGGAGCAGCTCAGTAGTATCAGCACAGTAGCCATCCACCCTCGTCGGCCGATGCTAGGAGCACCGTGGGCTTCCCTCACCCAAGGACCTGGGAGGAAAAAAGGGAAGGCAGCAGCAAGGAAGGAGGGCAATTGGGTAAGTCCTAAAAGGAGGACACGGTGGTGGCAGGCAGAACACAAATCCCCTGGAAATTGTTCATCATAGCTCTGCTCCTCCAGAGACCTTCCACTGCCATGCTTACAGGGACAGCAAAGCAAGAGAAGCTGATGTACTAAGAGGGTATCTCTTCATCACCCAGCATAACACAGGATGCTTTATAAGGAAGCAGTACTTCTGAGAGGCCAGGTGCTGACTTGCCCCTGCACAGCTATACAAACTGCTTGTACAGGCACCTGAGGAGAAATGAAGGATGGGCTATGCAGAGACAGAAGTAGTGCCAATGTTGAACAGGGAAACATTTTCTGCTACAGAGGAAGGGGATCAGCATAGGTAGGGATGCACAGCTATTAAACGGCTCTCCAATTCTACAAACCTCCATGGCAGAGAGCATGAGGAATAAAAAATAAAAGCAAACCTTGTTCTAAAATATACCCTAAAAAACCCCTCCCATGCCATATGCCACTCTCTTGAGGCAAGGAGCAAAACACATGACCTAGCCTCTGTTATTCTGAAAATCACATACAAGCAGCAACATATTATTATGTTTTTTTAAGGAATTGGTTCATAGTCTTATTAGAACTTTAGAAACTCCATGGCCAATAATTACAATATCAAAATTATGCAAATATTTTTCCTTTTAGAATGCATTAGTTTTCCAAGATTTATTTTAATATTTAACCCCTTTACTTGACATTACTTTTTAAGCAAAATTACAAAAACAAATTAAAAAAAAAATCTCTAAATTAATTACTCAAATACTTCTTTGCCTTACATATCTAAGGCCCTATGCCTAGATTTCCCTCAAGCATAAATTTTGTTAGAACATCATTTTGTGTATCAATTCATGTTCCTATAGCCCAAAATTTTCAGACAGTAAGTGCCTACTTTCACGTAAAGTCACTCCCAGATAATTGTCTACCCCTGATTTAATTGCTGAGCAAGTCTAATTCCTAGAGAAATCAATTGCAGAGGTGAGTGACCAGAATTTCTGAAAACAGGAAAACTTAGTTAAGGCTTAAAATTAAGATATAAGTGAATTTTAACCCTCAGAAGGAGCAGCAGAATCACTGAGTACCAGAAAATATCAGCTATAGGCCTAACATTGCGATCATCCACAAGCTTTGTAGCGACCCCTCCCACAGCAGTGTATTTCAAACTTCATACCTAATCAATATGCAAGCATGTTTTAAAAGTTCAGCAAATAAATCTGGGTCACAGGAAAGAGAAAAAGAAGGAAAAGGAGGAGGAAAAGGAGGAGGAAAAGGAGGAGGGAAAAAAGGGGGGGAAAAGGGAAAAAAGGGGGGGAAAAGGGAAACAAGGGGGGGAAAAGGGAAACAAGGGGGGGAAAAGGGAAACAAGGGGGGGAAAAGGGAAAAAAGGGGGGGAAAAGGGAAAAAAGGGGGGGAAAGGGAAAAAAGGGGGGGAAAGGGAAAAAAGGGGGGGAAAAGAGAAAAAAGGGGGGGAAAAGAGAAAAAAGGGGGGGAAAAGAGAAAAAAGGGGGGGAAAAGAGAAAAAAGGGGGGGAAAAGAGAAAAAAGGGGGGGAAAAGAGAAAAAAGGAGGAAAAGGGAGAAAAAAGGGAGGAAAAAAAAGGAGGGAAAAAAGGAGGGAAAAAGGAGGGAAAAAAAAGAGAGAAAAAGACTCCTGGTCCTATTCTTCCAGAGAGAGAGGCACTGTCTGGTAAATATATCCGAGAGGATCAAAAAACTGAAGAAAGATTATTTGTGGCCTGATGCAAGTTCAGTTTAAAATGACAGATATAAATTAGTAAGAATTGCAGCAGTAAAGAGATTTTTCGGGAGTGCTGGTTTCTGTCACCTCTGAGTCCGTTGATACCAGAACCGAATAATCACCTCCAGGGTTGACGATCTTCTAACGGTTTGGTTTTGTTCTTCTAAGCAGAACTTATTACAACTTGACTAGCATGTTCATCCACAGTATCCACACTTCCCCTACTGCACAGATATGTCTTTTTACTAACTTTCGCAAAGTGAATTTGACTATGGGCTAAAACACCCATAACAGAAGCCGACTCGTTTTACGGATCAGAACCGAGACCATGTGCAGCTGACATTTTGCAGTAGGAAGCTTATATTATGAGCACAGCAGTTTCTCTACACCTCACCAAGAAGTACTCGGACACCATGAGTTATGTATTTCACCCCCAAACACATCAACAAACATAGCCCTCTGCAGCACGAGTCTCCAATCAATCGGGCATGAAATCAGGTTTTCAGCAACATTCAAATTAAAAAAAAAAAAAAAACAAATGGTATCTGGTATCCCTGCAATGAAAAGGTCACCTAGATATGAGAAAATCTGAATCAAATTCAGTTTCATAAAAGCTAAACCAATGGCTCAAGCGACCTCCCCCTTCATAAATCTCGGTGTTTGTAGAGGGAAGTTTTCCTGACAGAAAGATGCTCTGCTGACATAAAACTGCCCAAGGAACCAGAGTTTCATCGTCGAAGACTGGATGGAACCCCGCTTTCTGCAGGGCAGAGGAGCATGGCTGGCAGGTTGGTTGCCGTTGCTGCCCCCGGCACCGCCGTACCCGGTACCGCCACCCGCGGATCACGAGAAGAGCTGGACGCGGGAGGAGCTGGTCCCTCCGTCCTCGCACACACACGCGTGTTCACAGCCACGCAGGCAGCGCGCAAGCTTATTTCTCTATCTGCCTTCCGCTGCGCAAAGCATCAGCGCAGCTCCCGGGCAGAAGGCACCGCTTTGCACCCCCAACCGCACCTCCGCCCTCCCGCGCTTTCCCGCAGGTACAACCCGGACTGTCACGCGTGGGGGAGCCCAGCAGTGCCCGGCTGCTCACTCGCTCCTTCCCTCTCTCGCAGGCGTCCACCGGGTGTCGGCCGCGCGAGAAGGAATCCTAAAAGCCCAAACCCACTTTTGGCCGAGACCGCCTGCTCCACCCCGCCGACTAGACCCCCAGTCGAGGCATAAAAGCGCGGGTTTTCTTCCGGGCTAACACTGTTCTCCACCCTCACCCCCATGTCAAAGAGGGTCTGTGTTATCATCGTGACACCCGGAGGGCAGGAAGGGGGTGTCTCCCCGGTGCCGAGCACCGAAGTGCCTCCCCCTCTCCGTCAGCCTCATCTCCCAGTGCGGGTCGGGGAGAGCGGTACCTCCCCACCCCAAAGACCCCCACGTCGGCCCCGGCCCCGGCGGTACCTGTTGCGGCGGGGTGCGTTCCCAAGTCCCCGCCGGCGCGGCGCGGAGTGGAGCAGAGGGCGGCGCGGAGTGGAACGGCGAGGCGGGCGGAGCGGCGGGGCGGGCGGCGCTCACTCCCCCTCCCCCGCCTGCCCGCCCGCCCGAGGCGCGCTGCGCCGCACCGCCCGGTGACACGGAGCGGCACCCGGGAGGGGACGGGAAAAGGTGCCAAGTCCTTTAAAAACATGTCACATGCCCTTATAAAGTTCAAGTTTACGTCCCGCCCGCCGCCCGCCCTCATTGGCGGGTGGGACGTGGAGGGCCGCGCGTCTGGGGCTGAGCCACCGCCCCATTGGCTGGCGTGCGCCGTCACTCACCCGCCGGGCGACATGACTGATACAAAGTTGCTGCGACACAGGCTGGAAAACGCATCTCCTTAAAGCCACAGGGGCCCCGCGGCCCCGCCGGGCAACCAGGGGCCCCGACTGCCCCCCCGCACCTCGCCTGGAGGCGGCCCCGGAGAAGGGTCGCGGGGCGGCGGGCTAGGCTTCCCCGCGGGCAGGTGAGGTGCGCGGGGCGCGGCCGCCCCCGCCCGGTGTCCGCGCCGCGCCGGCGGCAGGGCCGGGCATCGCCTCTCCGCCGGCCCGGGATTTCCGCCTTTCAGCGGCGCATGAATATACCCGGTATCGATGCAGTGGTGATTTAACCGAAAAACAAACAAATAAATAAATAACAATAATAAAGGAGAAAAAAAAAAAAAGGAGTGGAGCGCGGGAGGGTTCAAGGACTTGTCCTCCGCTCTCCGCCGGGCTGTCTTCGCTCCGCGGCAGGCGCGCATCCCGCCGGCCGCACCCGCCCGCTGCCTCCCCCCACCTTGGAGCAGCGAGAGGGGCAGCTAGGACAGCCCTCAGCTCCCCCCGCCGTGTTCCCCTTCGGTGCCCGCGTCCCAGCTGCGGGAATACCCTTTTCCCAGGGAAGCAAATAGGTGGGAAAAAAAAAAAAAAAAAAAAAAAAAAAAAAAGAAGACGTCGAGCAAACTTTCAGGCGATGCGCTCGCAACTCCCTCCGCAATAACGCCCCCATCCCCCGGCAAGCGGCCGGCAACCGCTGACGTACCGCTCCCCAACGGCCCCGGCCCCCGCCAAGCCCCGCTCCCGGCCCCAGCCCCGGCCCGACCCCCAGGTGCGCCCCCGCCCCGGCGGGGACAGCTCCGCCGCCCTGCAGGGTGACAGCGGTGTCCCTGGGAGCCAGGTAGGGGGCTGAGCCCGCCGGGAGGCGGCAGCGCCGCGCATCGCGCTGGGGCACCGCGCACCTTCGTCCGAAATCACCCCCTGCGCGCACGCACGGATATGAACGCATAGACCCGCGTAAGAGGGTTTGCATTCAGTAGTCACAGCGAAAGCACAAACGTCCCCAGGATTTTGGGTGTCACGTGCCCTTCTTATTTTCATATTCTGCCAAATATCGACCCTGCACTGGCGGTCCCAGCGGGGACCGGCCGAGGCGACGGCAGTTCCCACCGCTGGCGGCGCGACCCGCGGAGCAGCTGCCGCCGCGCTTCCCCGCGGCGCTGGCGCGGGCGCTGCCGAGCAATGGACATGTCATTCCCGTGAAGTTTTCACCGATGAGGACGGGACTGGCCATGACCTGGATACGCCAGCTGGTGTGGCGGACACCCGCCCGGCCCCCGCCGCCCGCCCGACACCCCCCCACCGCCGCTCCGCACTCCGCGCAAGTGTCCGCGCTGCACTCACCTCCCCTACGACATGGTGGCGCGGCGGGAGGAGGCACGGCCCCCGGCTACTGCCAGAGAACCATCCGAGAGTCCGCACCGCCACAAAAAAAAAAAAATTAAAAAAAAAAAAAGTACGCGGAGGAAAGGCCGGGAGCGGGACCGGGCACCGGCTGGGCGCTGCTGGCGGGGTCGGTCCAGGGAGGCGGCGGAGGAGTGGCCGCGGCGCTGCTCGGCTCGGCGCGGCTCGGCGCGGCTGGGCGGACAGCTCCCACCATGGACGCCTAGGTGGGTGGGTGTTCCCGCGGGTCACACCCTCGCCCGCCGGCGGAGGGGAGCGGGGGGTGGATCCAGCACCGGCGACGGGAGGGGGGCGGGGGGATTTGGGGGGGGGAGGCAGAGAATGGAGGCGGGGGAGAGAGTGAGACAGACACCCTCTTTAAAAAAAAAAAAAAGAAAAAAGAAAAAAAAACTTATGTCATTCCAGGTAAAACTCCCATCTGCGCCACCAAGGAAGAGGAGGGAGGAGAGTAGTGAGGGTGTAAACTTTTTCAGCACCCCCCCCCCCCCCACCCCCCAGTGCCAGTGCCGCCCGGCCTCTCGCAGCGCCCGGCGGCCGCGCCGCCCCTGCCGCCCCCTCCCGCGCCGCCCGCCCCGGCGGCTCCCGGCGGCGCGGCGCCGCGGGGTTTCTCACGCACGGAGCCCGCCGCCGCCGCGGTTCCTGGTTCGTGGAGCCGCCGGAGGAAGGGAAGGAGGGCGGGCGGCAGGGAGGCAGGGCAGGCAGCGGGGGAGGAGTGTATCCCCGCGCCCTTCCCCAGGCGGAGCGTCTCTCCCGGCCCTGGCGGCGGCGGCGGCCCGTACACCCCCTTCCACGCTCCGACTCTCTCTCTCGGCCCCTGGGCGGGCTGCGGGGAGCGGTGCGTCCCTAGGTAGGATTTCAAGAGTAGACTTCCTCCCGCACACGCACCTCCCGCCTCCTTCCAGCCCCGCTGGGCCTGCGCCTTCCTCCGCCCCCCTTCCCGCTCCTGCCAGACGCGGGAGGCAGGGCCCCTCTGCCCCTCGACCTGTCTTCGCCGTTCCGGGATAACGCCGGGGAAGGGGCGCGTCTCCGCGGCGCTGGTGCGGCTGCGGTAGAAAAAACCCATCCTGGTTTCAGGCATCAAAAAAGGAAAAAAAAAAAAATCGCCGCTAACATCGATACTGGTTTTAAATTAATATTTCACTTGTGGCTAAGATCTTTTAAAGGTGATTATTTTTTAAGTATGGGTAATAAATGTCTCTTCATTTAAACATCTTAAAGAAAAAGTCGAGCACTGGAGGGCGGAAAAAGTTTGCCTTATTTTTAATACCTTCAATGAAATCTCTAGACACTTTAAAAGGGCTGCTCACCAAGAGGGAGTTTTACCTGTGCCGAAGCCTCTGTGGGACTGGGGCCTTGGAAGATGCAAGTATCATATCAGCTGTTGTTTGCATCTGTCAGAGTTTGTGGGTGACTTGATAAATGTTAAACAGGGAAGCATAAAGTGCGGGTAAGGCCAGACTTGGAGATAATGGCACATTCAATAGCTTAATTTCACAATTAGTTTGCTGTATTATTGGAAGCAAATCATATTTCACTGTGCCTACACTAGGGCTCTATTTTTAGCCATAATGTAGCTAAAAAGGAGGAACCTACTGAGATGTATTATAACATCGAGTGTGAACATTTCTGTTCTCTCTCTTTTTACTCATTTCGTGTCATACAACTGGTTTGAAATACAGCTAATTTATTAATCAAGCAGAGGTACTGCGGATGGTTTGGAGGCTGCAATTCCAAGGCAGAGGAAAGTTCCACGCAACTCTTCAAGTAACCTGGCAAATTGCAGTCATGCAAAAAACACCTAGGTGATCTATCAATAACAACCATACAGAGGACAACTCTTTTATGTCAGTAACGATGTATTTGGCTGATTGAATTGCACTTCTTTTGTCTTACTCTACCTGCTATTCTTTTTTTTTATTTTAAGGGCAAAGGTGTTAATGAAAAAAAGCATCTGAAATGCCTGGAGGTAGCCTCAGTCTGTCTTGCATCATCATCTTTTTTTTTTTTTTTTTAAGAAAAAACGGGCAAGAGAAAATAAATTTTAGGTAATATGTCTATCTTTTGTCCTAATTGATTCCCCCTCCTCGTGTTACATGCAGAGATGTCTGCTGGAAGAATAAAGCACTTTTCCCAGTACATGCAAGATCCTCATAGATTTTCCACAAATTCTGTAGAAACCTCGTTTGTTTTCTGCTTGTGGTTCACAAGAGCACTTAGCTTTTTAGTGGTTGACACTGTGTCTATTTTTAGCAGCATTTTAACAGCTGTCACTAACAACTAAGATCTTATCTTGAACAGGGAAGCAAGATTATCTATTTTATTTTAAAAAATCAAACTACATAATTGTCAGATTATAAAATGCAATTTGGATCTTTATCTGTGAAAAGGCTATCTTTTCTCATTATACCTATGGACCTATGGTAGGCTCGATAAAATAACCAATGAGCTTTGCAAGGTTTAGAAATGAGGCTGTTTGAAAGCATACAAATATATATATATATATACACAGCATGTTTCAAATTACATTAAAAGTGTCCCCATTGCTGTCTTATGCAGCTGTGTCATGAAGGGGGAAACTGAAAAAAAAAAAAAAAAACCAACCCACGAGTTATAGTTTTCCAAGTAGGTCAAGAGGAGCAGTGCGGACACCTCCGATGAGCAGTTCTCTTCCCTCGCATTAGATTTTATAAGAGGTTAACTCATGTCAGGCACATGACACTGAAAGCAGCAGACAGACAAGTGTAAGCCACTCTGTAGCAGATGTCATCTCTGTTCCTAACGATAGTGGTAAATTTGCTACGGATAATGCATTACAAAACAAGATAACGTTGAAACTCAGCAAGTGTCAAATTTTACCTCCTCCCCTACTTGATAAAGCAAGCAAATTGGTATTAGGGGCTGCAGGAAAGGCAGTGTAATGTAAAAGCAGCCTACTGTACTGTCTTACTTAGAGGTCATGTGCCCTATTTTGAGAACTGAACCAAAGCGGATGAAGTTTTGAGTCGCTTCCAACTAAGGCAGCTGGGCATTTCCCACTTCTGTCCAGCTCCAGCCCAGGAAAGCAGGCAGTCACATGGTCACAGATATTATTTCTTTACCTGGCATTAGTCACCATAGATTTAATTTTTATGCTGTTTGGCTCATGTGATTTGTATTATATGAGATTTGTAGCTGAGCAACAGGAGCTGCATTTTAGGAAGACACTGAGGAAAAATTGGGGATCACAGATGAGAGTTCACTTTCACTGTCCAACAGGTGTGAGCTTTCCGAGAGAGGAGTCCACTGGGTCTTCTGACTTACAAGTCAATTGCAGTAAAGCTAATTTCCTGAGCCATGCTGAAAGTCTTTAAAATTCTTTACAAACCCTGGAAAAATGTAAGTAAGCATGTTTTCTATATGATATGCTTAAGTTCTCTGAGGTATCACTATTTTGTCTATTTAGTCTACTTTTGAACCATTTTATTTTCTAATTATAGATAAATCTTTTAGCGGAGCATGAGAACATGTTCCCTTTTAACCTGGATTCTCCCTTTTCTGTATTTCTTTTTTAATTATTCTTCTTTTAATGCTCCTTAATGGCCCATCTTATAACTGTGGTTGAACCACATCTAAGTATAGTACAATTGCAAATCTAATGCACATTGGCATTAGCAACCACTTGCTCGTGTAAAGGGCCAAAGCATGCATTTGAAAACTCGGGTTTTCAATATGTTTTAAATCACAATATTTGTTGACAATTAGCACCAATAATTTTATCTGGTTCAGAAAGAAAACATCTCACAGAGAATTACTTGTTAGGAGTAACAGGTCTCATTGACAATAGTAGGGCAAACAAAGCACAAACAGTAATATATAGGCAGTAGTTTTAATTTTTTTGTAGCTTTAGTATTGCGATATCTATTTACGTCATTTGTAGTCAATTTCTCTCTTGCTTACTGCTTGCATTATTTCTTCTAAGAAAACATAATTTGTTCAAAAAACGTAAATTTAAAAAAACCTGTCATCACCACAGGATGCAGACTTATCTCAATAATAATGAATTCCAAACAATAAAAGGTAGTGGCAGCTAATTGTATCTTAATATTTATCTAACACCTACTGGCATTTTTACAGTATCAAATGGTAACTCGTACCGTAATCTGATTAAAATTTTGTAGTAACCATAATAGTACTGCACCTATGCCAAAAATCCAGACATAGTGTTTAACAACAGTAAAAATAAGAGAGCAAAGAACACCCTCCAGCACTTAATAAAACATATCAAATGCAAATTGGAGGAAATTATTTTATCACCCTATAGGCTAGTGAGTTTTGATGGTTATTCACAGTTCCAGTAGCAATACTAAGCATGGAGCAAGTTAGTACAAATTTGTCATGACATCTGTCATGACAAGGTCATAAGTAGAATTTGAGACTTGCTGTGTAGAGGAAATTACCTGCCTGATTGAATGAAGGTGCATCTTTAAAACTCCTACAGCAAAACGAGAATTCTTATGTAATCTTCCAGATTCTTCTATAATCTTGAAATTACCTGCTCTCAGATATTATGTAATGAGAGACAGTTTGGCATTAGCCTGTAAGATCACGTTCGTTTTGAGACTTAAAAGACCTTTGTTTTCTAAATTTTATAAAAAACTTTGTTTCCTGGAAAAGAGAGATATTGGATGGGCACTGCCTAAAGCATATAGTGAAGAAGAAACTGAAAAGAGTGACACTATGACACTGAATTAAGAGGCTACTCAAGAAAAATATTAATTTAACATCTGCTAAGATAGAAGAGGGGGAAAAAAAAACAACCACCTTGGATTTTGATGGAAGTTGCACTGCTTTCCTAAATGGATGTAGTATATTAGTTTTTTTCATATTAAATGTTCACTTCTTTTATAGGCTATGGTTCAGCTCAAGGAGCTCATTCAATGTGCAACCTGGGAACAAGATGGGCGGTTGATCTTGCATAATACAGAGAGTTGGTCCATGTCAGATACATATTGATTTACATAGATTTGGTTAAGGAAGGAATATATGTATCACAAAGAACTGTTAAGTCCTTGTTCTGAGAAAGTACCCCGTCTTTGAAGATGAAGGTCACAACATTTTTTTTTCTGGCCTAGACTAAATATCTGGTAACCAAAGTTCTTGCCCTCCAAAATTTTCCCACCTGGCTCATAGATATTTGGCTGACAGGCCAGGAGTGACAGAAATTTTTACATATTGAATGGATTTGTCCCTAATGGCCCCAAACATAGCCAAATAAAACGAGTGATTCACAGATGAGAGTAGATATTCTTACAAACCCAGTTGACTGGCTATGGTTTATTCTCTTTTGATGTGAGTGTAAGTGCCTCAGCTTGGTTTCCAAAAATGATGTTCTCTCATTGCTTGTACAATCCTGATGTTTGCAGCATCCAAGTACCAAGCAAGCTTCTTCCAAGTTCTGCAAAGAAGAGAGGCATTATCACCGTTTCATAGACAGGGAGTGGAGGAACAAATAGATTGCAGGATTTCTTTCTCACAGAGCAAGATTTCCTTTTTAGCCATTGCCTCCCCAAGACTGCTGCATGAACATGGATGGCATATAGTTAAAACACATTTAGTTGTTATCTCAGGAAGGAAAGTGCACTATGGTCTGTCTAAATGTATTCATTATTGAAATGAACCCATATTGTCAAGGCTTTTTACAGTATGGATTAGCAACAGCCACTAAAGATCAAAGCCACTAAAGATGTTACCTTGCCTGCCTGAGCCTTCAGTCAGAAGAGTCACATTCTGTGAATGTGCAAGAACTTCTAGCAAGAATTCTTGTATATACACATTTACGTTTTGGCTTCTGTGCATGCTGTTCATGAACCCACCACTTTGAACTCTGCTTTTGATGAGTAATTCTGACAACAAAATTAATTCCTTCATATATACATGGAAAGCAAACACAAAAGAGCCAGGAACATAGCTTATTGAAAACAATTTCAAATATTTTTTTTCTTTCTTTATCTGTTTTGCATTCCATTCTCAGCTCTGGCTAGACAATCACAGAATAGTAATTATGTACCCATCTGAAGATTTTTGTGGAAAGATCAGCCAGGACCCAAAGTATATCTCATTTGTTTAAAAGCCAAAGTTGATCCAGGGCAGGAATGATAGAGGGTTTAGCAAATAGAAATTTCTCCCAGCGTGGTTATGTCCCCCTATGCGTGACTTAAGATTGAAAAAAAATAGTCTGATCAGAAATGTTTTGTATTCAACAGCTGTACAGAAGATGTGACTACCCGTAAATGTAAGATGAGTTACTGATCTTTTTAATCTGGTTCTTTTGGCTCTGTCTTAGGGAAAAGACACCTGTCAGTGCGATGCTAGTCCTGCGGATGAGCTTCACTTTTCAAGTCCTGAGCATTACTCTTTTTCCATCAGAGGAGTACATCAGAATAGTTTAAGGAGCTAGAGATGCTGAGCTGAATTTGCAGTGTTTGTACTACTTTTATATAATTGTAGCAATAGTGATTGTAGCATGATTGACACTGTCAGAAGAGGAAGAATTAGCCTGGGAATCATAAAAAAAAAAAAAAAAAAAAAAGAATAAATAAGCTAGGCGGTACCCTCTGAGCATGCATGTTTGTTTCAGAGCTTATACTGAAGGATGTCTAGTTGTATGCAGGTGCTTCCTTGTAAACGCATTGTGGAGAGCAAATGAGTCCCAGGGACTGTCGCTCCTTGTTGATCGTTAGTGGGTGTAGATGCAGTAGATGTAAAGGTCTATGACTCACTGAGCTCACTAAGGTGAAACCAAAGAGGAGAGAGTAGATAATTGCACCATTATAAAAAGAATTATCACAGTTTGATTACAGAAAAGAAATCTTCTAATGGTGCCGTGACTCTTAGGAACTAAAACGGGGGATGGGAACAAAAGTGAAGAGTTTGTGTCAAGGAATGGCAAAGTGCCCCTTTTACTTGATCCGTTTTAATCAAACATGCCAAGAAGATGATTTCTAGGACTGAAGGTATAATGGGTCAAAACAGCCTAAGGTACTTCCCCTTGCCAGTTTTGATTAAAATAAAAAAGGCTAATCAAAGAGACAAATTGCTGCAGACAAGAAATTTCTGAATCCAGTGATTACAGAAATATCTCATAAAAGAGATAATGCCACCTCCTGCCTTACGAACAAAAAAAGATACTGAGTTCAAAATTGTCCCATTTAGTTTGATAATCTGTAAATTGAAGAGTGAGAGGGAAGGATTGCAGGTAATCCAAATTGATAGGAGAGCTTCACATTCTTAGGGTGGTTTGAAGAAGACATTTCATTTTGATGTACGGTTAAGAATAACTTGGTGTCACATAACCCAGAAAATATGTATATAACATGTGGAAACTTTCTGGGCAACTAGGAACAAGAAACAAATATGGTATAAATTAATGAGTGCCTATGACCTTTATAAAGTACATGAAACTTTGCAGGATGGTTTTCGTACCAGTAATGGCATTGGAAGACCACAGAATCATAGAATCAGAGAGTGGTAGGAATTGGAAGGGAACTTTAGAGATCATCTAGTCCAACCCCCCTGCCAAAGCAGGTCCACCTAGATCAGGTCACACAGGAATGCCTCCAGGCAGGTTTTGAAGACTTCCAGAGAAGGAGACTCCACAACCTCCCTGGGCAGCCCATGCCAGTGTTCCCTCACCCTCACAGTAAAATAGTTTTTCCTTATGTTTAAATGGAACTCCAGTTTAGGCTGCAAAGGCAAAATGAAGACATCAATGAATATGGGCATGGAGGACAGCAATATCTCCTCATGAATGGTGGTGGGGCACAGAGGGAGACTGATCCATCCATCCCACGTGTATCAAATGCTTGAAGCAAACCAACCAAAGCCTGTAATTTTCTCTTTCCATTTAGGTCTTTGTGGAGGTTTTACTAGAGGTATCTGCCAAGGTAGATTACAAGACTTTAGGAGTTACCACAAGACTTTGGGAAATCTGACCAACAAATTGAGGGACATAGAGCACTCCTTCAGGAGAGGAGAGACTCTGTTTCTACAGGGCACTGAACTGAAAGAGGGCCAGTGTGATGGCCAGCAATGTGGGGAGCTCAGCATCCCAGCTACGAGGTAAGTGGGATCTCCGCAGTCTTGAGCTGGTCCTGTTCTCTATGAGACCCTTTCACATGCTGCAAGTAGAGAGTCAACAGTGAGAAACAATTCTAAGTACAGGGTTGGTGAGACTTCTGTAGTGTGTGACCCAGGACCCTAGGGGGAAAGAAGGTTGAGAACAGTAGTGGTCAAAATAAGGCAGATGTGGAACTAGAGAGAGGAGGCAGCAGAAACATCTTTTACTGAAGCATCCCTTTGATAACTTCCTGTTATCTCTGTCTGGGGCTGGGGCTTCATGGGAATGGTTTAGTGGGAAGAGACTGGCAGGAGTTTCTGAATATTGCCTTGGGGACTGTAACAGAGGGGCAATCATTCACAACTCTTATATAGAAAATTTATTTCCATGAAAGTGGGAAAGGATTGTCAAAGATATATGGATCCTCTAGCAGAAGGGTAACAATATTTAGTTCATTTAAGTTGAAAAAGAGGTTTCTTAAAAGGTGCCTTAGTGACCAACATTTGAGGCTTTCCTGCACTATGTCCCAGAGACCTTGGTAAGAAGATATGACACTCCACTCATTACGGACAAGCAGGGAGAGCAGTTCAAAGAAACCTTAGTTGAATGTGACAGATAAGAGAGTCTTTCCAAACCAGATAAATGGTGCTCCCTCATCCTCCTTTGCCTCTGCTTCCTCAGGTCCCTGTACCTCTGTAATAGCTGAAAGGAAGAGGGAGGCTGCAGACTTATATGCTGCAAATCTTATCCAAAGAGCATCTATAAATGACAGCACATGCCTTCAAGCATGTTCAGTGGTTATTCCTTGCTTGCTGCAGCAGTGGCCACATAATATGTCGCTTCAAGGCTTGCTAGAATGTAATATTAAATATGATTCCAGTTATTGCTGTGCATCCCTGCTATTTTTACTTGTTGGATTTAAAGTTAATAATATTCTGACATAGCCCTGGTTCAGGTGAGTTGTTATCTTCTTGTCAAGGACAGTGGGTTTTCCGTAATAAAAAAAAAAGGAGTTTTGTCCCATAGCTATTGCTTACAGATTGAAATGAGCACTAATCAAAATGCTACTCATCACAGGATAAGCTTGCCGCAACAAAGGTGTTGATAAAGGCAATTGAAGGCATGGTAGAAGTTCAAAACTCACCTGGACTGGTTCCTGTGTGACTTACTCTAGGTGGTCCTGCTCTGGTAGGGATATTGGACTAGATGACCTTTCGAGTCCCTTCCAACTCTTAAGGTTCTGTGATTCTGTGAACAATGCACACTCAGAGACCAACAAAGTTTTTGCATTGATCCAATTAGAGTGCTTTCACGGCAGCAGACACATCTGGAAACAAAAAATTCACTTTATTAGGATGATTAAAAAACAAAGGAACATGTTGGGAGTGTGATACTGAGCAGACTGAGGGTTTCAGATTGACTGGAAGATTCAAGGTGAATTCCAGTGCTCAGGTGGAACAGAATTTGAGGTAAATTATGAAGACAGGCAGTGACTGGACAAATGAGTGGCCAAGAGATTTAAGAGGCACCAGTTCTCTGGATTTCCCCCTCAGCATCTGTGCAAGTCAGTTGGCACTATCTTGTGAAGGTTCATTTTAATTGGGAGATGGTGTATTTCAGGGTCTCTCACTCTTTACCTGCAGAAAAGAACAAATGGCTTACTGCATGAAAGATAAGTCCTCTCAACTAGAGCTGTCCAGTCAAAAATCACAGTCCCAGGAAGGGGGCTGCAGCAGTTTTAGTCTTTCCCAAAGTGCTAGGGGTTAAGATAGTGTTTCTGGCACAGCATATAGTGATATCGCTCATCCCTTCAGCTTGCTGATGGCTCTGGGCATTTTGTTGCTGACTGGCAGGATTTCCTGAGCTGTGTGGGGGATTTCTGGTTAGGAAAATCTTTGACTGATGATGTATTTGCACTATCTTTGGGAATGTCCCCTCATGTGAGCTTCTGAAGCCCAAGAGATGGCAACTCTTACCTTGTCTCAGTGCTTGGCAGGCTTGCTTTGTGATTTTCTGCCTTGTCTTTAGAAGTACAGTCAACTAAAACTGCATGGCCCTTTGAAGCTGTGTGCAAATATAGATATATATATATGTATTCTTTGTGCACAGCTGGACTATAGCCACTATAAAAGCAGGTAGAAAAAGTTAGAGAACATACATTACAGAAATGCATATAAATTTATTTTACAGTGTAAGTTAACTCAGGAGGTACCATGCTTTTAGTCCCTCACCCGATTCCTGAAGGCGTTAGCTGTCTCTGAACTGCCATTATCAGGCAATGCCTGCATACAAAGTTTGTTATCTTTCTTGTAAAGATATTCTGCCAAGAGCAAGAAGACAAAAAGCCCCAAAACCCTGAACTTGGGAAAATGCTGTCATTTGCAGTGTAGGGAAGGTAATGCTTTTAAACCAACCACTCACAAAATGGGATAGGTGACCTGAGTCTGGGTAATGCACACTGTTTCTGATATAAAGCCCAAAGTTCTCCAAAAGAAGCCAAAGAACTACGCAGAAATCACCTGAGTTTTCCCACAGCTCTGAGTTTTGAAGCTGAGATAGGTGAATAGAGGACATCAGTTGGTCTAGGAGAGATAAATGGTAACATGTTGAGAGCTTCAATTTACAAGAAAAAGGAAACGCACAAAATTCAAGCCTGAGGATCCCGTGGATATATTCTGACTGAAAGCTATGAACTCTAATTTTTCTGTCAGTTATATGTCTGATCAGTAAGCACACGACGACACATTTACAGCTAAGCAAAAGATACACATGCAGATGTGGTTAAGTTCACTTTAATGTATATATGTCTGAATTTATCATATGTTTATGAAATACCATTTCTAGTTTATATTGCTGAGCTGATGTCATATGGTATGGAATATCTCCTTGGTCAGCCTGGACCAGCTGTCCTGGCCATAGACCCTCCCAAGATCGTGCCCACCCACAGCTATTGGTGAAAATGGGGGAAGGGATGCTGGAGGGACAGCCTTGATGCTGTGCTACCAGTAGCCACAATATTGATGTGCTATCAATACCAACAGAAAGCACAGCACTGTAAGAGCTGCTGTGGAAAATCACCACCACTCCAGACCCACTACACATGCCACAAAACATGTGGAAATAAATTTGGGGACAGAAAATCAGACCAAATCAGACCCCAATGTATGTGGTTTAGGTAAACATTTTTTACTCTGGGTTCTGTATACCATCAGGTGTTGTAATACTTTGGCATGTCATAGCAGACATTAGCAATAGAAAAAAATAGTTATTTTGTTTATTATTAGAGTTTTGCTTTTCTGCTACTGATTTTAGCTTTTATTTTGTTGCGCATTATTCCACATTTGCTAAAGGCTTAGTATATCTGTATAAATACAATGCTAAATGCTGTTTTTTAAAATATTCTGAGCTATACATTTCCTCAATGTACCCTCTTTGAAAGAAGTATTTTTTTTCTTTGAGAGACATTTTCAATAGTATGTGGCAGATTATTTTAATAAAACAAAGTGAGGTTTATATCATGAAAGCAGGATTAAATATCTTTAAGAAGATGCTCGCATCCTATCCCTTTGTATGTGATTTTATGTTTTGAAGTGGAGATATTAAATACACAAGAATCGCAGAATAAGATTCCCTGATTCACTTGTGTTCAGGAAGGTAAAGATTGCTTGAAATATGTATGATGAAACTGGATTCTTCATATGATAAGGTAGAAGGGATTATTCAGTGAGCCCAAGAAAGCAGTCTTTCTGAAGGAGACAGTCCAGATTTCTAAAGAGGCTGCAAGTGATGTAAACAGATTGTATTTCTTAGAGATTAAAGAGAATTTTTTTACTTTTGAGAGACCCTATTAAAAACTGGACTGTGCTCACTGTCATCTGCGGACAATATTGATTGCTGAGCTGCTTATGTGTAAAAAGGAGTTCTTTCTAGTCAAATGATGCAGTTTTAGGAAAGAGAATGACCTCTGCAGGAGGAGGGGGCGTACAATTATAAATCATACCAAATGTGATTGAAACTCCCACAGGCAAAAAGGAAAATCAAATTAAGGCAAACATTGTATTAAAGGAGTTTCAGTGGATGCCTTAGAGGGCTCTGATTTTCATGTAAATGCTCATTTAGGCTGAGGTTTACTGCCTCCTCAGAATAATGGAGAAGAAAAGAAAAGCATATTTAAGCGGAAAGGGAGGGAATGCCGAGGAAACAGATGAATTGCAATCCACTTTCTAGATCTTCGCCTCCACAAATAGTGGCTACGATAGCTCACTGTCTTAAACTATACAAAGGAAAACAGCAATTGAACTTCAGTCCACATAATTTGGGCAATCTTGCTTTTTTTTCTTTATCACATCTTCTAGATTATTGCAGCTTTAGATAATTTCCCCATCAGGTCCTTTTGCATGTCCTTGTGGGAATTGCCTAGTGATTGACAGCTTTGATCTGGAAATTGTTGCAGCTAAACTGCTACAATTCATATGGAGAGAACTGCCAAATAATTTGACAGATAGATGCCAAGAAATGATGCATGTGAATCTGTCAGACAAACTTTTTTAGAGGAACCATCTTTTGAGTTCTATTACAGAGATACGATGAATACTGGGCCACTGCTTCTTTTATGAGCCTGCTTCTGGTGGGCTACAATGAGCCAAAAGCACTCTGGGTGATGGCTGCTGTCAGTAAATCTCAACAAAATGATCACCAGAAATCAGAAATTAAGGATTTTGCAGTCATGATGTCAGCTCATGAGCAAATAGTCTTGTGACTTAAAGACTCTGAAAAGGATGTAAAATATTTCCTGAAGTGAGATTCTTAATAAGAAACCCAAGAATAAATAATATAATTTCAACTGAGCTTAGGGTGAACTTCAGAGAACTCAAATATATTTCAATTTTGCATATTTTTTTTTCTTTTTGCATTTGCACAGGAAAAACACCTCAAAAGTTATAGTACTAAAATGTAACCCACTAGTAAGAATCTACACAATTAGAAAAGTCATGGTGTCTTGTTGGCCATCGGGCAACTTAGGCAACACATGTTCAAACCTAACAGTAAACATATTTTATTTACATTCAATCTAATGTCTCATTATTGGATTTAACCTCCCAGTGCTAAAACAAGGGCAAGCGCAAGGCCCTTTCCCTAATCTAACAAACTGAGATGCCAACTGTGTAGCCTGAACAATTTAATTCTTAAATGTCTTGCATTTGCCTATGTACGTGGAGATTCAATGTAGTGGGGTATTGAAAAACTCTTCAACAGAGTAAACCTTAAAAGCTTTTATCATGAAATGTTTTCATACTCTATAATGTGCAAAGTTATGTGACCACATTTCAAGGAGGCTTTAAGTGAGAGAAAGTGTCCTGACACCTAAAGCTGACAATGTGCTAATTAAGATACACAGAAGAACAGAAGTTACTTTAAGGGGAGAAGGAACAGAAGAATGCCATCCCATGCAGAAATCTGTGATGCTTCAGCCACTGAGCCCAATCACTGGGGAGGAGGAATGCATAAACAGGAAGAGGCAGTAAAGAAGAAGTCATTTAATTGTGGGCTAGAGAAGAAAGACACCTCCCATAAGATGTATTGTGGATGGTTGAATGTTTGTGCTTATGGAAGCGGGGAAGATGTCACAAACAGCTCTCTGGGGCATGCCTGTCCAGGGCTAAGTTATAAGCACCAGTAACCCCAAAGGGTGAGATGATGTAGTGTTAGGGGAAACTAAGCATATTCACCAACTTCTTGATGATATTTTCTGCCAATTTATCCTTCTCGTAACTTTTTGAATTATCCTTCTGTCTTGACAAATTCTTTCTTCTAAACCAGTCCATGATAGATTTTTCTAGGGTGACCAACTGAAAGTGAAGGCACGCTACAAAGTCTGGAGTGCAGGGATCCTCAGCTGGGTGCTGCACCATGGGAGCTGATTCTTATTCTGGCTCTGCTGAAGAGTCCTACCAGGATGTTTGGTAGTTGCTTAAACCATTTTTTTCCCAGATTATTCTTAATTCAATGCTCCTTAATTTATGGATACTTGACCGTGGCTTCTGGTTTTCAGATATATGAGTAGCTACATCTCTAATGAACTTTGGATACCTGAAAAGTTATGTAGTGGTAAATGCTCTGAGAAAAACAAATATATGGCTCAGAGCAGACACCAAGGGTGGTAAAAACTTTGGACCTACATCTCCCCAGAATTTAGATTGCCATTTTAATGTATTGTTAAAAATATCATCTTGGTTCACAGGATGCTGTGAAAATTAAATTAGTGAATTTTGTTAAGCACTCAGGATACGTAGTGATGAACATCAAGTAGAAGCTTATGAACACATTACTCTGCCTTCCTTGTCTTGTCTAACTTGTTCCTGTCTTCTCACTCCTTCTCTCAGTGTTGTCCCCTCGTGGTCTCACCATCTGACTGATCCAAGGCTTGATACCAAGGTCCCGGCCCCCAGCACAGACTCCTTTTTCAGTACCTTCCATAGTCCCTGTCCAGCCTCCTCATCCATGCCTTTGTTCATTCTGGTTCCTCCAGCAGTGGTCCATGTGATCCTGTCTCAACTCCATCCTTTCTGAGCCACAACCACTTCCCACCCCCTTTCTGTCCCTGACATATGGCATCATCCTCCACTCAGTGCCCATGTCCTGCAAAAGTAGTGCATGTGACATCAACCTCCTGTCTGCTCTTTATGACCAGACTTTCATCCCGTTGGTAGCAGGGAATTATATGCAGGTCAGCATGTTCCTTGCTCCTGCCTCAATCCTACCCTGGCACACAGACACAGTCTGCTGTCCAAAAAGGTGGAGAGAGGTACAGACACGCTCCATGGGGCTGTCATCCTCACAGACAATAGCTGTTAAAGGCTAACAAGTATACACTGAGCATATTCAATCACAAATTTTGTAAGGCTTATCCTTTAACCAAATGTGGATGAACCTACACAGAAACTACTCAGTATCAAATGTTTTGTAGTGTTTTAAAATATTATGCACAATTGGAAGTGGGATCCTCAAGGTATCTGGCAGCCTTACTTATATGTAAAACTACTGTCTGTGCTGATACTAGCAGTGCAGGTAGGAGTCACAAATCTAAATGCACCTAAACTCAGGATGTTCTGGGTGTAAGCTGAATGAAGAGCTGCATTTTGTCGTTTGGAACTTTGCAAAGTTTGGGAAGTACGCAAAATTTGCTTATGTGAGAATCTGAGGTGCTTGACAAAACTTTACGGTTAGTCCTGCCTTGAGAAGGAAATTGGGCTAGGTCGGTTCCCAAAGTCTCTTCCAACCAAAATTTTGCTTTTCTTCATGTTTTCATCTAATAAACATCTCAATGTTTTATATTCTAGTTTTCAGGACTGTTATATTTCCTAATAATGGATCACTACAGTCTATTGAGAAAGGTGCTTTTGAAGACCAGTTATGACATATGTTTTTAATCGATTGACCTTGGCGAAGAAGGTTGAGAAACTTATGGAAAGAAAATCAGCGTCCTGTCACTTGTGAAACTAAACATAAGTTGTGGTTATTTGTGGTCTACATTTGCCATCGTATTGTTTAACTGTGCTGTGAATTCTTCCCATGATTTAAACTGCTCTGTATGAAGAGTGAATACCATCATGATTCTAGGGAGAAGAGCAATCACAATAATAATCTTCCAGTTCTAAGAACCATAAGGTGAACCCTAATAAATAACAGACTTGATCTCAAAGCAATAAACATTCCAGGGTATGAAAATCGCCTCTTTCCATACATATAAAGGTAAAATGTAATTTAGTGTTTCATACCTTCATTGTATGAGTAGCATCCTATCAGCAATCACCCACAATAAACTATTATGTTATTTCAAACTGTGTGTAATATTTAGTGTTGAGGAAGCAATGTATTTGAAACTAGTCAGGCAGAAAATTTGTTCACAGCAAAGATTTTTCAAGTATCTCTATTCCTCATCTATATATACATATGTCTTGATTTTAGTTTCGTATTTAGAACTACTTATCTGCTAAAAAAGTCAAGTACTAACATGCCCTCAGCTCTGCTAGCAAAATACTAACAAAATGGAGTCTCTAGGTATGTTGTGACTCCTGCATAAGGAGTATGTGGCAAAAGTGAGAGAATGCAGACTGTAACTGCCTGCTGCAAATCTCTGAATACACCCTGAAAAGCTAAAGCATGCAAGAAATGTCTGGTTGCTAGTACAACTGGTTGCACAACATTGATTCCCCTTTGATATAGCAGACCTCAGGTCTGTTGACCTGGACAATCTCTTTCAGTCTGAGTGAAGAAGTTATGAAAAGTACTTTCCAGTAAAAGCCTGAGAATAAGGAGAGATTTGCGTAGCACGCTTCTTTATGATTTTATAAACACGTGTCTATGCCATCATAAAGTCCTGCAAAAAATTATACTGAATAGTCTCTCAGAGATGTAAGACTATCTAAGCAAAGTGTCTTGTCTACAGCATTCAGAGCTCATCCCAAACATCTAAATCTGAACCAGACAGGTATTACAAACTATTATGATTTACCCAGCAACAAACATGTTCCTTTTCTTCCCCTTTGCTACTCCACATTTCAGTCAGGGGGATATGGTGCAACAGACATTGTACTGCAGATTTAGTAATTCCAGAGCTGAATCAGTAACAACAAAATGTACATGGTATTTCCTAACTGCCTTCTCAGTCAAGTCATAATGAGGCTTCTTAGTGAGCGACAATTAGGTCTGATTGTGTTGGGAACCTAAGCAGATAAGTTATTAGCAAAACAGGTGTATTAGGAGAACCAAATGATTTTTTTTTTTTAATCACAGTGCTCTGTTTTTCCTGGGCAGGATTTTTGTTTTCATAGGCAGTGGATAAAGGAACAACATGGTTTCCTGCATGCTCATAAAGATATACTATGAGGTAATAAACCTGAGTAATATTCATTTCCATTTGTTATAATGATTGTAAGAAATCTACAAGGCATAGATGAAAGCAGTTGTACTAGCCTTACATCTAATAGAAGATAAAAAAGCTTCTAAAAAGGACAGAATGGAGTGTTTATTATGTCTTCTTAATTTTAAGTACATTTAAAAGAATTGCCATTTCCTTCTGTTGCCTCATTTACAAGCACCAAGTTAGGTGGTAATTATAAGATAATTCAGTAACACTCTAAAATAATGATTCAGCTAATTAATGCTGAATTACGGAGGCAGTTCTACACAGATACTTATAACACCCCCATTAACACTGACAGAGTTCATCATGATTATTCCAGCAAGCACTGAAACAACTGAATGTGATTAGACCACTTCTTGAAAATGTTTATTTTTCTTTTTTTTGTATGAAACTACAGCTTTTTATAGAATTCTCTGTAGTGCAGGTATCTTGGGGAGGAAACAGGATATAGGAACCTTCCTCCTACGTGCAGCAGTCACCATGAGCAATTTTCACAAGTTCTCTAGAGCCTAAATTGAGATATCACACTGACCACACCACAATCACAACCACAAAAGCCTGTGGTCTGTTCATTATGAGATGTGGACAAGGAGCCTTACCTGCTACAGTGTCTTCGAATTTGGTTGATGCTGATGCAGGGCAAAGGCTAGGAAGGACTTCTTGCTCATGGTCAGCAGAGAGATTTTGTTGCCTCAGCATTCTAGAGCTCAACATCCGTCTTTTTCATTTGTCCCATTTGGTTTGGAGAGTCAAAGTTATTCTGTATTACAGTCTTGTGTTTGCTGGAGCTTTGTATTTTGTAAATTCTATCACATTTGTGAATGCTGTATTTGTGCCTCATTGTGGAAAATGGAAAGGAGGCTTTATGGAGGCTGTTTAAATAGACTCAACCATTTTTATTTATTTTAAAATGGGTAAGAAGATCATAAAAAAGGTAGCTGATTTATTTACATGGAGACGAGCCCAAGTCAGGGTAACAAATCGTACTGGAAGGCTTTCAATCACCTTGATATTTCCTGGCAAAGCCACTAAGCCAAGCATGCACAGTCCAGGAGGTTCCTACAGAATGCTGAAGACAACTTCCTTGCACAAATGGTTGAGGAGCCAATTAACGAGAGGTTTCAGCAAGGCCTTTGACACCATCTTCCATTACATCCTCATAGAAAAGCTCAGGCAGTGTGGATTGGATGAGTGGACGATGAGGTGGGCCGAGCGCTGGCTGAATGACAGAGCCCAGAGGGTGGTGATCAATGTCACAGAATCGAGTTGGAGGACTGTGGCCAGTGGAGTTCCACAGGGGTAGTTCCTGGGGCCAGTCTTGTTCAACGTCTTCATCAATGACCTGGATGAGGGGACAGAGTGTACCCTCAGCAAGCTGGCTGATGACACCAAACTGGGAGGACTGGCTGATTCCCCAGAAGGCTGTGCTGCCATTCAGTGAGATCTTGACTGGCTTGAGAGTTGGGCAGAGAGGAACCTCATGAGGTTCAACAAAGACAAGTGCAGAGTCCTGCGTCTGGGAAGGAACAACCCCATGAACCAGTACAGGCTGGAGGCCAAACTGCTGAAGAGCAGCTCTGCAGAGAGAGACCTGGGAGTCCTGATTGATAATAAACTAACCATGAGCCAGCAATGTGCCCTCGTAGCAAAGAAGGCCAATGGCATCCTGGGATGCATCAAGAAGAGTGTGGCCTCGACCTCCCAGGTTGAGGGAAGTTCTTCTCCCTCTCTACTCTGCCCTGGTGAGGCCTCATCTGGAGTCCTGTGCCCAGTTCTGGGCTCCCCAGCTCAAGAGGGACAGGGGAGAGTCCAGTGCAGAGCCACCAAGATGATCAGGGGACTGGAACATCTTTCATATGAGGAAAGGCTGCAGGAACTGGGGCTGTTTAGTCTGTAGAAAACGAAACTGAGGGGCGACCTCATTAATACTTACAAGTATTTGAAATGCATATGTCAAGAGGATGGGGCAACATTTTTTTTCTGTACCAGTGACAGGACAATGGGTAAAAGTAAGAAGCTGGAACACAAAAAGTTCCACTTAAGCGTGACAGAGCCCTGCACAAGGCTGTCCAGGGAGGGTGTGGATTCTCATTTTCTGGAGGTTTTCAAAACCTTCCTGGATGCATTTCTGTGTGACCTGATCTAGGTGAACCTTCTTTGGCGTTGTGCTTGGACTAGATGATCTTTACAGGACACTTCCAACCTCTACCATCCTGTGATTCTATGATTCTATAATTTCAAGACAGCGTGTTCAGATATCCCAAACAAACTTTATTGACTTCACTGCTTATAAGCTTATGTCACCATTTTGAATGAAGTATAACTCATTGCTGACAGAGATCATTCTAGCAATGTCATGAATCTGCCAATTTTGCCAGCTGTTTGGACATCACCACTTTGTGTGCTCTCTTATGTAGGTAATATTTACAAGGCTTTTATAAAATCTTAGCACTTCTCTTGCATGAGAAACTGATCACCCAAATATTAAATATATGCTTGAGAGGAAAGAAGTTAGAAATTTTATATAAATATACTGCACAGCAACTATGGAATTGAACACAAAGTCATCCAATTAAGGGGTCTTAGTAATTACTTTTTGCCCCAAACTTGCAATTTTTATTTCTAAGTGGGAGTTCTGCAGAGGCTAATGTGTGAAACTTCCCACGATGAAGCGCAAGGGGCCCCGTGCATCACTGCTGCGCTCAGCCCCAGCATCCGCTCTCAGTGGTGGAGAGCAGGCACTCGATGGAGGCAGACCAGAAGCAGCACAGCATGAGACTGCAGCAGAGCTGCTTCAGCCTCATAGTTCTGGCTGCAAGATGGGAATAGTCTGGCGACGGTCCTTGCATCCCCACGGGGGGCAATGGGTGATAGATCTGTGTACTGGCACTGCATCCGCAGCCCAATGATCTCCAGCTGTCATAGATGGCAGCCGGCTGTGTTATAGCCAGTTCAGAGCTGGGCTTTATGGTTTCTTTGGGTTACCAAGCTCCTTTTCATTCTGGCCAGAAGAACTTAAAAAATGCAATGCTATGGATACAGAGGCAAATTCAGACTTGGCAAAACAGATGTGCTTTCACTTGTGTAAGGACTGAATCTGCCTCCTGGTGTTTTAGTGGCCAGTTACTTCCCCTCTCTTCAGTGTAAAAGTATTGCTTTCACTGTCCCTTGGCAGCCAGATGTACCACTAAAGCACATTCATCCAGCTCTTCAGCATCGGTAAGAGCTGGAATGTGCTCAGGTAGAAAATGGTGGGATTACAGTCAGGGTATCGAACTGGACAGACTGAGGCTCTGCTTGTGACTGTGCTGCAGACTGCAAAGGAATAACCTAATTTTTCCACTCTCTCACTTGTCTATCTGTAAAAATGGATGGTAATCTTTTATTCATCTGTCGTATCTATTCAGAGTAGAATATATACTGAAATGTAAGCAATGATAACAGAACATTAAGCAAATGGGCTTGGGAGTATAGAAGTGACAGAGGTGGATAGACAGAAAACAAATATGAGAAAGAGAGTAGAAATCACAAATGCAGTTGGCTCAGTGAAAATCCCTGCTTAGAAACACAGCTGAGAACAGATTTTGGGTAGTTCTTTCTTTTCCCTTTCCTGCCAAAGTAGGGTGGAGTGGGGAGGAGCTGACTTCTCTCCAGGAGCTGAAGGTTCAGCACTTTCATGGGCTGTTGGTGGGAGATGCTTTGCTTAAAGAGCAAAAGCCCGGGCACACATAGGGTTGTGCCTGGGTGACACCTGGAAATACAAGTGGTTGAGGCCTTAGAAACTCCTCCAGAAATTCACTGAGTGCTTATAAATTGCCCAACAGAAGGATAAATTTATTCCCCAATGAATGAATTGTGGTCAGCCAAGGAAGAATTTCAGAGATCATATATCTGTTGTAAAGACTAGTGAAAGACTGGAAGAAATGGGCCAATCTGGCCCATGTAAAGATAAACAGTGATTAGAGAAAGGAAACAATCCAATGAACAAGCTGAATTTGGCAAGAATACATCAACACTGTGTTTTCCAACCCTGTGAGTGTATGTAGCCCCTAGGCAAGACCAACTCCAGTGGAAAGCTTCAGCCACCAAACTGCAAACACTTAAAAAAACTGATAATAGGCTCTTTGGGAGACTCTCTGGGAGAAAGATTCTCATCTGGCAAAGTGACTTGCATACTTCTGGTACTAAACAAACCATGCCATTCTACAACTATGATACTTCTGTGGTCAGCCATTGCCACACTATTTTTGTGCCTCTCTGCCTTCACCCAGTCTACAAACTGCGGTAGGGGAGGCAGATCTCTCCAGCTTGCCAACAGAAGGCAGAAGCTTAAATTTGGATTTGAGGAAGGACTCTTGATCAAATCCAGAATCACAAACCAAAGCCCTCTCTTGGCATTAGTCATGCAAATCAGGACTGCCCAGCATCTCTGCTGCAGCAAGAGCTGGGCATGATTTTGAGACTCCAGCAGCAACCCATGCCACAGGAGCAGCACCAAGTGCCCCCAGACTCAGCAGCTACCACTTCCCCTCCTCACACTGCCTATTCCCACTGAGCACTGTGGGCAGCAGCCACTCATGCTTGTCTTTTGCAGCACACCTGGGCCACCACCCACGTATTTCAAGCAGCCACTCCCTGCCACTCTGGCAGTGCCATGCAGACAGAAGTCCCAAGTCCTCCCCACCTGGAAGACAGCTCTTTCCTTTTAGCTCAGGAGGAAAGCCAGTCTGTTTGGTGAGTCTCTTCCTCTTAGCAAGGAAGGCTTGGGCTCAGAGCACCCAATGCTCTGTGGGACTGGCAGTCTTGCCCACCATCCAGCAGTGGGGGTTGCAGCAGGCTGTAGGGAAGGATGAATTCCCTATGCCCCTGCCAAAACAACACAGTGTAAAGACAAAATTGTCCAATGACCATCAGGTTGGCTCTGAAACGTGGTGTTTATGGCATCCCTGGATGTGAAGGAAATCTTAATTTTGCTTGATCTCTCAGAGAACTTTTAAAATACATGTAATTGGGATGTCAGGGGAACTAAGGAAAAGCTTGTTTGAGTTTTAGGAATAAGATAGCACTAAGGAAAGAGTCTGGAATTGTGCAAAAACAGCACTTAAAGGACAGTGAGACAGGGATTTTGGGATACAGGTGTCTGAGATGGACCTGCTTAATAGTTCTGTGGGGCAAGTGAGCGATCTGCCCAGGATTTCACAAGTGATTTGTGACTGATACGGTAACTTGCCGAGTTTGAGGCTGCTTCACTGGTTACCTCCCAGATGATAATATTTGTGTCATAGCATCAGCCATACACTGCTTATGTTTGTCATGAATGTAACATGATTTCTACCTTTGGATATGCACACGCTGAATAATTTAAATCCAACAAAATCCATCAGTCCTCTTCCCAGTGTATGAAGGAGATGGGACCTCCCAGGAGCTATACGCAACTGCTGAGAGTGACAGAGGCAGGGGAAGCATGGGGCAGGAACTATGTATACCATCATCTTGATGAAATGAGACCTCCCCTTCAAGCAGCTCTGTATTTTCCCATTGTGGAATAAGGTTTTTTTTTCCCCCACATCTGTGTTAGACTCCTATGGTAGACCAACGTTTTTGCTGAGCAGCTCATGCTGGTATTGAGCTGGGGCTGGGCCCTCATCTTGTGTGTTTGAAAATCATGAAATTTGTGACCATCTTATCAAATTGACCCTTGTATGGATCCTGAACATGTCCTTAGACCAACACACAGGCCTGCCTGGTGCTGCCTGCTTTTGTTATGTTTAAAGATTTTGTGCCTCTCTGCTGTTACGTGCTTTTTATAGATTTGCTGGAAACTCTAAAGTGGCGACTTGTAGCTCAGTGTAATTTACCCTGTTGTTTTCTGCTGTGCAAAACTGTTTGTCAGTGGAGCCACGATTTCAGGAGGATGTTTGCACAGAAATATAATGAGGCTTGGCTGGTCCTTGGGAGCAGGAGTGATTTTGAATGGCTGCTGACCTCACAGGGAATCTGGGCTGTTCTCAGGCAGAAACCACTGAGCTGGAAACAAAAACCTGGAGAAACTAAAGCAGGCTCTCCATCTTCTGATTTGAGATAGTAAAGAGGTAGTTTATCTGGCACTCTGTGTCGAATTCTAGAAGATATATTCATAGCTTTTTAATTAAATTATTGTTAACAGCAATATAACTTTTTAAAATAGGTCTGTGCTTTTTGGTGTGTTTCTGTAAACAGTTCGCTTGCAAATGAGCTGGCCCTCTCTTTGGTCCTGTCCTGATGAGTAGCTTTGAGCTTGCTCTTTCTCCTGGATGTGGGGCCTGTGCATTAGGCCCCTGCAAAGCTATGCAAAGTAGAGGGATACTTTTACACTCTTGAAACTGCAGAGAGAAAGATTTGTTTTATAGCTGTGTTTATCATCTCTCATTCTGTAACTAACTGTATAGCAGTTACTTTCTGTCTTCCACTGTTTCACAATACATACAATTACAGATAAAATGTATGTGAGAGTTGTGTTTGACTAAGAAGTGAGACAAAACAATTATTTTTTTCAGTATGACTTTTTTGGCCTTTTTTATTAATTAACTGTCTTATGGCAATAAATCACGTTTTGCACTGCAAGGATACACAGGCTCAAACTAAAAGACTGTGAGTTACAGAATAGTTGCTCCCAGGGCTGCTCTTCCCTCTTTCCAACATCTTCCCTCCTCTTGAAAATTTGCTTATATGTAAGAAAAAAAAAAAAAAAAAAAAAAAGAGAAGAGTTGCTTTTGGCCAGAGATCAATCATGGAAAATTTCATCCCCATCAGAGAATGTTTTGGAAACATATGAGACTGTAAGCAGATGATCTGACCCTGATCCCACTTAGCTCACAGCTGTTTTGCTCCTGCCATAACAGCAGCCACCGCTGTGGACTTACCAGAGACTTATCACCCCGTAGTAAGCTGAGATCAGGGTAGGGCTGCAGGTTATGATGGCATCTGCCTTAGTGCTAGCAGGTGCTAATAGTGAAAGAGACAGTGAAAGATGTTGTTACAGTCCTCCTTCTGAGTACTGGTAGTGAATGGGACTATTGATATACTTAAGGCTGCAAGACAGGACCCACCCAGCTGTGCTATAAATAGTGAGACTCAAACCTGAAAAGATAAAGTGCTTTAATTAATAGGAAAAACCTAACTGTCAGGTGCTTGTCTTGACCAGGTGTGTTTGGCCTACCACATGCGTTTTGTTTTGACATTTTAGCACTTCAGGCACTGGGTTAAATTACTATGGAGGGCAAAGATAAAGTAAAATAATGTTCAGCTCCTCTGCCTAAATCATTTGTCCCTTCTTATAAGCTAAAGATTGAAGGCTCTTGCAGAAGCTGGTATTTGGAGTACACTGACCATTGGGATAAACATTGTTCAACTTATCAACACGTTCAAGACTGCCTTTGTTTTTGGCTGTGCCTGCTGCTGGCATAGCAGGTAGCAGCCCCTAGTGCCTCTCCACTTCTGGGTGAAGTTTTTTAGCTGCCTAAAAGAGCCTGGAGAGCCACATTTGCCTGTCTCATGAGAGAGGGATCACACTGTCATGATCTTATCTTTTGGAAGCAAAGAAAATAAGATAAATGGTTCGGTAAGGCTGATTTTTAAAAAATAATCATATATCCTCTTCAACCTCTAACAATACAGCTGGACTTATTTCGAATTACTTGGATTACAGCATTGAAAATTACATGTCTGCTTGTATATCTACTCGTGAAGGATTCTGAAGAAAAAAAGGTCTTTAAACTTGCTGCTCCAATATTTTGAAGCACAGAAATTCATGACGTGGTCTTTTAAGCCAGCATGTCTTTGTGCTTGATCTTGTCTTACTCTTCCCTGGGCTTTCACTAGTGCAGCAGTTGGAGGAAGGACGTTGTTTGAGACACAACTTTGATCTCACCTGCTAAAACTGTCTATATGCCTAACATTTTTTAGGAGTAGTAGTCAGCACAGATATCCAATATAATCTAGTCCTCTTCTTAGTCAACCTGTGCTGTACAGTACTTTGATGTTATTTGAAGTACAAAATTAAATTCTAATCTGGTATTTTGGACACTGAAAAAATCTCCCTGTCAACAACTGTGGTGCTTTTGTGCTGCAATTTGGGCAGATTCTGGCTCCGCTTGTTGTTGCTTTTCCCCCTTTAGTTATCTAGATGCAAGTAGTCTTTGAGGGACCTCACTTGAAAGACTATCATGTAACTGTAGAACACATTCAATTTATACCATGCCAAGTCTTGCCGAGCCAAATTGGATAGCTTCATGGGTGACTTCCAACCTATTAAGATGTTACTTTTATCATGCAATTAGATGTGACTGAGTATGTTTGTTAAAAACATGGCAAGGAACCAGGACTACTTACCTATTTTCCCTAGTCACAGATTGTACTCAGTATTTCTTAAAAAAAATAGCCACCTGACAGGAGATGTTTGTTTATTTTATTATTAATTTTGGCAATGTGCTACTTGAAGAGGGTATCAGATTTGATTGCTGGTCATCAAAACAAAAACCAAAGTCAATGGGAAAGTGCAAGCCATGATGGAAATGAAAATTTAAAACTTCTTAAGCTTTTCTAGCTGATAAGCCTTGTCTGAAAGTATTAATTATCTAAAATTCTTAAATCATTATCAGTAAAGCCACTAGCTCTAGCAGAGTTGTCAGTATTCTGCTGGGTGTGAAAAACAGCACTAGTTGTTGCTGGTGGATTAAATCTTATTGATTACTCAACAAGTGTCATTCATAACAAACATTTAGTGACATGTTTCCTGTGAAATCCCTTCAAAGAGTCATCTCTGGATCTTGCACACTGTCAATCCTGGGAAGTCCCAAGGAGATAACTGCATTTCTGGGGTTGTGTTCAGAGCATGTACAGATCCCTGCAGATTCATCAGAGTCAAGGAGTAGCACTTCTTTCCAATGACATTCTGGGGCCAGGACTTCCATCTGTTAATTATGTGAAAGAGGACCTCCTTTAGTCAAAGCTGCCAATTTTTAATGTAATTGAATGTCACCTTATCCTCATATGACTGGGGAAGTAAAGCAGAAGCTCTTGCTCAACATCCATTTGTTTGATGCCCTTACATATTTTCCTGGCTTTGTGTGTCTGATAAAAGTGAGGAAAAGCCTTATTTACCGGAATTTGATCTAGAGGTACCAGGAACTAAATTTCCCTTCTGTTTTTTGGCTGAATGGCTGCAACTGGTTCTCCCTCAGGTGAAGGACGAGGTCTCATGTAAGGAGATGCTATGGCTCACTGGGGCCTGGCTGCTGGTGATCATCGAGCAAGAAACCCCTTGTTCTGCTCCATTTTACTTTTTTTTCTGCGCTGGTCAGACTTATCCCGACAGATCAGTGACTCACAACCATACTTGTTAATAATATTAAGTATATAACTTTTCTTCAAGGTGGATTTTAAAAAATCCTTATAAAAATAAGAAAACACAGCCTGAGAAATCTTTCTGTTGTTGTGTGACATTTGAATCAATTTTTTTGCTTTCCTTTGGGAAATAACATGAGTGAAAAGAAATATTTTGAAGTATGCAAAATAAGCTTACATTTGTAAGTAAACACAAAGTAAACATGTGTTGTTTTAGGCCAGTTTTATAAAACTGAATGTGACAGTTTTAATTCAGTAAATATTGATAAGCAGACAGAAAACTCTTTTAAAGTTTGGGCACTGAATCCAGGTGTCACCATTTTGATGATAGCTGGCCAATCAAATATATCTCAATATAGTCTCATAAAAGAAGTTTACTAATAGCATAAGTAAAACTCATGAAATTGTCTTATCAATTCTTTTTTGTTTTTAGAATAACTCTGTCTTAGAATATGATGAACTGATAGTCACATAGGAAAAAAATCAGACAGAAACTTCTTTTCTGGATAGTTTAAATTCTCTAGAGGCTGGTAAAAATGAAGCAAATCAAGTACATCATCTTTCACATTCACATCAACCTATCTATTGTGGAAAACATCAGAAGTCAGAGTGTTCTCATTCAGCTGAAATATTATTTCTGTGCTATTTCTAGACCAAAGAGACAAATATCAGAAAAGAGAACACATTTAATAATCACCCAAAGGAAAGAGAAAAACACTGAAAAAGCCAGAGTGCAAAGTCCCACTGTATGTCAGCCAATACTGCTACATTCAGAGAGTGTTGCTGGGAAGAGCAAATGCTGGTTCCCTGGAGTCTGAGCGCTGGGATGTTTCACCAGTAGCTGTCTCCTTGTCTCTCTCTCTCAATTATTTTTGCTTGGTGGTTTGTTTTTTTTTTTTTTCCCCTGCTTATTTTGTGTAAAGATGAGTGTGGGAAAGACTAGATAAATGACACCAGGAACTGGGTGCAAGAAGGTCAACTTTTATTGCTCCCATGCCATTTAATGAAAAACAGGACTGATTACCATACAGACATAGGTGGTAGAGGCAGTAGGTGAGAGATTGCCTGTGCTAACAGGCAGGTGGTCACTGCCAATGTGAGATCCTCTGGCCTGAAGGATTTCACAGAAAAGACTTTTGTTTAGTGGGCCACAAGCCCCTTTCTGCAGCTGGAACTGGTAGACTAGTGGACTGGATGCTCCATGTCTAGACCACCTGTTCAAAGCAACATGCCCAGTTGAAATGAGGTGCAAAATGCTTCTGCTTAGTCATTAGATCTTTACCAGTATCCAGGGATGATTTAAAAGCTCCTGGGTAAACACTAGTACTTCAAAGAGTGTTTGTGCTAATTTGGTTTGGAAATGAGAAGACAGATAAGATGCATGACCTCTGTTGAGGCATCTTTTGATGTCCTACATTATTACCAGGTTTGATGACTCCTCATTTTTCTGTCTCAAAGGGAATCCTCAGTAGTGTCTTATTCTTTGTGCCTCTGGGCTCAGTTTCTCGCTTGGACTGGTGCTTATAAAGCGGCATACATCAGGGAGCAAAACTAAACCATTTTTTTGCAATGCCACAAATGAAGCAGAGCAGAATTTAGAATCTCTTCTATATTACCAATGTGGATTCACAAGTATCAGATGTGCTTGAAATGCAGACGTCAGCTTCACCTCCATCCCTGAAAAAGTGATGGAACAACTCATCCTGAATGTTATCACTGAACATATGAAGGAAAAGATGGTTATCAGGGGGAGTTAACATGGCTTCACCAAGGGGAAATCCTGTTTGACCAACCTGATAGCCTTCTATGAGTGCATAACCAGCTGGCTTGATGAGAGGAGAGCAGTGGATGTCATCTACCTTGACTTCAGCAAGGCTTTTGACACTGTCTCCCATTACATCCTTATCAGAAAGCTCAAGCAGTGTGGCTTGGATGAGTGGACAGTGAAGTGGTGGGCCGAGAGCTGGCTGAATGACAGAGCCCAGGGGGTGGTGATCAGTGTCACAGAATTGAGTTGGAGGCCTGTGGCCAGTGGAGTTCCACAGGGATCATTTCTGGGGCCAGTCTTGTTCAACGTTTTCATCAAAGACAGGGGACAGAGTGTATCCTCAGCAAGTTCACTGATGACACCAAACTGGGAGGACTACCTGATTCCCCAGAAGACTGTGCTGCCATTCAGCGAGATCTTGGCTGGCTTGAGAGTTGGGCAGAGAGGAACCTCATGACGTTCAACAAGGACAAGTGCAAGGTCCTAAATCTGGGAAGCAATAACCCCATGCACCAGTACAGGCTGGGGGTTGAGCTGCTGAAGAGCAGCTCTACAGAGAGAGACCTGGGAGTCCTGGTTGATAATAAGCTAAATATGAGCCAGCAATGTGCCCTCATGGCCAAGAAGACCAATGGCATCCTGGGATGCATCAAGAAGAGTGTGGCCAGCAGATAGAGGGAGTTCTTCTCCCCCTCTACTCTGCCCTGGTGAGGCCTCATCTGGAGTCCTGTGTCCAGTTCTGGGCTCCTCAGCTCAAGAGGGACAGGGAAGTGCTGGAGAGAGTCCAGCACAGGGCCACCAAGATGATCAGGGGAGTGGAACATCTTTCATATGGGGAAAGGCTGCGGGAACTGGGGCTGTTTAGTCTGGAGAAGAGGAGACTGAGGGGAGATCTTATTAACATTTATAAATATCTAAATGCTGGGTGTCAGGAGGTTGGGACATCCCTTTTTTTCTATAGTAGCTAGCAACAGGACAAGGGGTAATGGGATGAAGCTGGAACACAAAAAGCTCCACTTAAATCTAAGAAAAAACTATTTCACTGTGAGGGTGAGGGAGCAGTGGCACAGGCTGCCCAGAGGGGTTGAGGAGTTTCCTTCCTTGGAGGTCTTCAAGACCTGCCTGGACATGTTCCTATGCGACCTGATCTAGGTGAACCTGCTTCTGCAGGGGTGTTGGACTAGATGATCTCTAAAGGTCCCTTCCAACCCCTACCATTCTATGGTAGTTTCTCTGATAGTATCTTTCAAGAAGTTTAAGTTAATACTCCAAAGATGACCCTTCTACATCACTTCTTTGCACATCCGTATGTATTGATGAATATTGGTGCATGTGCCTCTAGCACAAAAGACCTTTTAATTATTATTTAATTATTTAATATTTTATTAATATAATATACACTCTATTGTTATACTATAACATAATCTTAATCTTCTATATCTTCTGTTAATCTTCTATATTATATTAATATATAATAAAAGGAGTCTCAGATCATTTGTAGCCATCAATGGTGGTGAACTTTCTAGACTGTTACGTCATTAGCATATAATGAAATACTGCTTGGAAAGTATGCAAAGGTTTTTCATTGTGATGTAAGGGCTAGTTACAAGGCACAGCATAGCTACTGCAATGCATGCATCTCATGCATATGTGGTGAATCATTGTTTATTTTACTTGTTAATGACTCAGTAACTCAAGAAATGGGAGTGAATTCTTATTGTGTTTTTGATCTACTAAATGGTGTCTGGCAAAAGCTATCCTTGTTAAACTTGGCTAAAGTGGGCTTGCTGATGTCAGGAAGTCAGAGATGCAGTTGGATGACCCAGAGACATGCCTCATCAGTGTGGCCACATATGAAGTGTTGCTCTTTGCATACGGATGGTAATGCAATGTGGACTTACATCAGAGGGCTACAAACCTGGTGATTAAATTCTGCTGCAAGAGCCTGTGCAGGTGGTCAATTACTGCTGTTGTGTTGAACTGACACTTTTTTGCGTCCATTTTCCTCTGTGAAGCACAGAACTATGTAGGCTCTGCCAGTTATCCTGATCCAGCTTGCTGCAGACAACACAGAGATACCATGGGAAAATAAGATGCATTTTTCTCATCAGAGCTGTTCATCCTTCAGCTTTCCAGTTTCAGCAACTGCCTGCCTGAATAAGCGGCTCTTCTACTCATGTAAGCCCTGTCCCTTTTTCTGTTGAAGGTAAATGGCTGTGTGGGTGAGCTGTTGATTGATCATTTAATGCTCTCTCAGCCAGAATTAAGTGGGCAGATCTTTGTGCAGCATTGCGCACCAAGAGCTGCATTTCCAAGAACACCTCAACTTTTCATCTATTCACATTCACACACTTGCTTAATCATGCCTATCCTCACACTGACTTGTCAGTAGTTGATAAAGAGTGTGGTTTTTACATGTACTTTTGTACTGAAGCTTGGTCCCTGCTGCAAATCAAACAGCTTGGATTAATCAAAAATTGTCTGGAAATTTACAGCTTCGGTGACTACTCCCCTGTTAAATAAACGTTAGGTATGTTAAATAAAACATAATTTGTCATGCTTACAGCTGCAGCAATCTTTGGAGGCGTACTTTTGCTCAGGCATAGTGGTATGTATATACATGTATGGATGACAGTAGATTATAAAGATTGTTTTCCTTCTGGAGTTTCAAAATTCAGATTAACTGTTACCCATAGAATGGTTTCTAAAGAAAGAAGTAGCTATGTAAGCAAAACAAGGGAGCTATTATATGTGTGTTGAAGGTGCGTATCAGAACAGAAAAAGGATTTTTAGAAATGGAAAATCTTTTGTTAGATACATTATTGATATAATTCCACCAAGCTTTGCATTAAAGAGATTAAAAAGGTAACTCTAGAAATCAAAACAAAGGGAAACTGTTGGTAAACATGTCATACATAAAGTACTTTGTATTCTGATAAGATGATGTCTAATTTTATTTTCTAGTCAGTGAGGGTCATAGTTCACATCTCAACTACCCTGTGCTTGAGAATCTACCACAGGACTTCAGCAATCTGGATTCAATTAAACATTTCTATTCTTTACTTTGTTTGAGACATCCTACCTGGTCTCAGGGAAGTCACTTTGCTTCTCTGGACCACAGTTCATCTCCTGTAAAATGGAGATAGCATTTCTACCTTTCATGAGGGAATTATAATAAACCTTGTGCCCTAAAGCCTAAAATATTTAATCTGGAGAAGAGGGGGCTGAAGGGAGACATGATCTACAACTACCTCAGAGAAGATTGTAGCGAGGTTGGAGTTGGTCTCTTCTCCTGAGTAACAAGTGATAGGACAGGAGGAAGTGGCCTCAAGTTGTGCGAGGAGGGGTTTAGATTGGAGATTAGGAAGAACTTTTTGACTGAGAGGGTTATTAGACATTGGCACAGGCTGTCCAGGGAGGTGGTGGAGTCACCATCCCTGGAGATGTTTAAAAGATGTCTAGATGAGGTGCTGAAGGACATGGTTTAGTGGTGGGCTTGGCAGTGCTAGGTTAGTAGCTGGACTTAATGATCTTAAAAGTCTTTTCCAACCAAAATTATGATACTATATGCAGGTGGCCCAGTGGTAGGACCTTGGATAAAGTGCATTGTTTGCTTGGATATTACCCTGTGTTATAAGAATCTGCATAAAACTTTCAAAGATGTAAAAATGTATGCTCACAAAAACAAGTATAGTCAGTTTGAGAAATAAGAACCATCCACACTGATGTTATTAAAAGTGTGATTATGATGATTCGGAGTGTTATACCGACACCAACACTACCTAATCAGGATCAGGACAGAGACTCAGTCTCTATGCAAAGGAATTCCAGAGTGAAAAGTCAAGACAGACAAATTGTAACAGAGTAAGAATATGCAAGCCAAGTATGAAAGTATTATTTTACCTATGTCTTGTAATATTTTCCTCTCTCCCTTTCCAGCCTGCACTTTGCCATGTCTCTGGCCTCCCTCCCTGCAAGGGGACTCTGTCCTCTCACCCATGTTCACTGGTTCCCCACTGCACACTGTGCAGGGCCACATTGCCTGTGGAGAGTGGCTGTCCATCACCCTGCTGCAGCTATTTGGTGGAGAACCTGCACTACAAGTTTCAGCTCAAAACAAATATTCATGGCTGAGCTATGAACCCCCAGAGGGATAGATGGTGAAGTGGATTAAAGCACTATTTGCCTTTGGCTCAAAGCCACGTTAGGACAAAAGTGAGAGTGAGTTTCAGAGTTAACTTTTATTTGTCAATATGGCTTGGGTTTGGATATTGCAAAAAGACCTCCAGGAATGAAAGGACACTGGTTAAGACATGTTGGCAAAGTTTCAAGATAAGCCTGTGCAGTAGTCCAGTCAGTCTGACCTATTTAGTGATGACAAGTTTTGACAGCATTTCAGGAAATGTTTCAACTTTGGAAGTAAAACCCAGCACCCCTAGGACAGCCCTCAAGAGCAAGGGCCTGTGGGAAGAGTAGACACCCAGCATGGTGCTGTTTGCACCCACATTTCCCAAAGAAATGCTTGCAGTTCTTCCTACACCATGCTGTCTGTAGTGGTGACATAACGATGTCTGGGGATCATCTATGACTTCTCAGTGGCTGAGCTATGTCACTCATCAGTAGTTCTTTACTGTCCCATGCCTGCAAGATGATGTCTCCTTGGTACCTCTGTGTGCTGCTTTGCAGTCATCCTCTGGTGCTGAGCTATGTCTCTCGTACCTTGTGGACCATATAGGAAGTGTCTAGAAAAATCTGTGTTCTGTTAATAAGTTTTTAGGCTTTGCACCTGTGTGCTTGAGTCAGAGAAGATGAACAAAATCTTTACTGTCAATCTAGGGCCATGTGGAAAGTGCCTGTTCTCCTACCTGTTCTCCTTATGTTCCCCATAGGAAGGACCTGTGCATCACTCTAAAACTTCATTTTAAATCATTAAGATCTACTAAGGATGAATAGCAGAAGGTTATTTTTGGTAAAATAAGAGGCAGATTCTTAAGAAATGTGTATGCACAGGTCAGTGTTTGCTCTTTCTCTCCCATGTTGACAATTGTCTGAGAGTTTAATTCGATATACTGTTTATAAGGTGGGAAAGAGAGGAATGAAAGCATTAAGAAAAGCTTACCTGACTAATAAATATTTTTCTTGAGGTAAAGAAAACAGTTTTCAGTGTATGGAAGCCACTACATCTGAGAATATTTGATAGCCATTCACTCATGCAAGGAGTTTCAAGGCTCCTGTGGAGGGCAGGACACTCAGGACACCAGGGCCAACCCTGTGCTTGGGGTGAAGACATTCTCCTAGCTGGCATGCAGGCAGCCTGCACTTGCTTTGAGCCCTTTGCTTGGCTTGTGGGAGGGGATGGGAAGGGATGTGTCTGGGCAGGGAAGAGGAGTGGCTGGAAAGTAGATGAGACAGTGAGCTGGAGAGATGAGATGGGTACTCTCTCTAAACAGCAGCTGATCTAGAGAGATTTTAAATTTTTCTAGTACTGTAAACCACAGGACAGGATGCACAGGTATCCAGGCTGGATTGGAGAGAGGGGTGCTATAATTGCCCTGCACTGGACTGATGTTTCCTGTCCTTCAGCAGTTGTCTCGCAACACTGTGGGTCCTGCAGGCTCGACGATGGCTGTAGGGCTGAAATACTCCTGCTCAGAAAGTGTGGGACAAGTATTCAGTACTACTTTCTGGACCTGAAGGGTTTTCTTCCAAATGAAAAGTCTCTTGCTGTTGCCATGCTGATGCGATGCCTTTGAAGGGAGCCTTTTGAATGGAGGCTTGTGGCTCAGAACACTTAGAAAGGCTTTTATCCCCCTCTGATCAGGTATGTTGTGAAGGAAATAGGAGGATAGTGGCTGTTTTCACAGATCTCCTCTATCAGCATTGAGGTTTCTGATGGATAAACAGATGGTTAATGACTTGGAGAGCTTTGAATAAAGCACTGTGACCTTTTCCTTGATTCTTAAACTGAAAAGAAAGCCAATGGAGAGAAAAGGGCCTGGAACCACTGAGACCATTTCCCATCCATTCCTTTCCTCCTACACCTGCAGAGGCTGCACTTGTGTCTTTTGCACTGAATTTCTTTCTTCTCTCTTCTTCTATTCCTTCCCTTGTTCCTTTAGGCCAACATTACAGGCACTGTTTCTCACTGATGATATAATGTTTGATCTACCAGACACAAGAAAGTAGAAAAGAAAGAGGACCAAACTTTTTTTGTTTGTTTGTTTTAATTTAAATACAAGTAGTCAGCTTGCTCTCACTTTGGTTAGACTTCTGGAAACATTTAACTGATGATAAGTTAGAGGCTAACAAAAATCTCACACTTTTACCAGTTCTTGTAACAAGTTAACCAGTCTTGATGACATATTTAGAATTGCAAGAAATGCTCAGCCACATGTCACTGAGTCAAAAATTAGTTAACCTTAACCCTACCTACACCCATAGTCATACATAGATGCCCTGAGAGATTAGTGCTTGTAGGTATTTCTACAGGATGCATTTCTGAGTAAACTGAACACCTAAAAACGTATCAACTAGAGCTTATGCGAGTCGCCCAAATTAACAGACAAATTGGGTAAAAACTATTCACAGTGGTGATAAATACTAAGCAAGGAGAACAAGTGCATTACAGTACTTATATACTATGAGTAGAAGGATAAAGTGAAATGAACAAAAACTTATCATTTAAAGTTTGGTTATATAGGCTAGCATGATTTTTGAGAGCTGGCAAAAAGCAAACTGTATAGTACATCAGTATAATAAGCTGTTGGCATATGTCTCAGGCCCATTGAAAGGAATACTAGTGAGCTGCATTGCATGATAAATAAATATCTGCAAGTTTATCTAGATTTATATCACTGTATTTTCATGTGGTATCCTCTGCAGAAAATTGAGACCACAGAAACCAGAAAAGTAGGTATAGCTGTTTCTAACAGTTCATAAACATCATGCAATTAATTGTTTTCTAATGTGAAAAAAAACCCTTCAACTCATGGAAATTTGTGAATGTTTATCAGAAACTAGTTTGGCACCACTAGTTTGTGACCTGATCTAGGTGGACCTGCTTCTGCGGGGGGTTGGACTAGATGATCTTTAAAGGTCCCTTCCAACCCTACCATTCTATGATAATCACCAATGAGCAAAACCTAATAATGACAAAGTATACCATGTGAAAGGCAGTGACACTTTTCCATTGTTGGTATATTATTTTGTGACAGGGGTGTGTTTTACAGTATTATCTCACACACCTGCTTTTAAAATGAGGAAGGAAAAACTGATCCTGCACAGCTTGGCATGCATGGGTAAAGAGCAGTTGCCCAGCATGCAGTTGAAGTTAAAGACAAGTTTGTCACATGCCTTGCAACCAGTATTTTACATGGATTTGTTATAAAAAAACACCTCTGGAAGGAAATAGCCATAACTCCTGATTACAGCTGCTGGGAATCTTACAGGAAAATAGCTTTCCACCGGAAGTAATACATGTTTGTCTAAACAGATGTTCTGGGAAGTGGATGTTTCATTATATATAGAAGTGATGTGCACACTTTCATTTTGTAAAATAACTCAAAATATGATTTATTTCCAGAAATTGACAGCTCTGTGCAGTTGTAATTTACACATGTATTCATAGCCTACCAATCATCCTATCACCTAAGAATTTCTGACAAAATATAACAGTAGTAGAACACTGACCATTCAGCAGTACAAATACTAAAATTATTTCACATGCCACAGTAATACACTAAACTATGAGTATTTCAGCATAAAATATTGTAGTAAAAGCTGTGACGATTTCAGTGTTTTTAGAAAGCTTCATTGAAGTAGCTGTTGTGAGAAAGCATCACTCAGAGAAAAACATCATGGATTTGATAATTTAGAATTTATTTTGCATTGTATATTGAATATCTGTTTTCAACTCTGTATAGTTTGAGCACATGCAGCACTCAAAATGCCTTCTTTTTCTGACACCACATATGTATGTTTGTTAGCCTGTAAGGTAGCAGAATACTGTGTTTCAAGTGTCTGTAAGTTCCTGTCTGATATATTTTGAATAATTTTTTGTGCTTCAGTATTTTTATCCCTCAGACTTGTTATTTTGTAATCTTTCTCAAGCTATAATATTGTTATCTTTTTTTTTTTCAAATGAGTTGCACAAAGATACCTGCATAATTCTGCTGGTTCATGATAGAAAAGGCCTGTTCACACCAAACTTTTAAAGTTGTATCTGTTTTTAGGGAATCATCTACTTTTGTAATCCAGTATGCATTTAAATGCACTGTACAAACACATTTCTCAGATTTATTGTATTTTGTCTCTGTACTCAGTATTATTTCTGTCTGAAGTTGCTTTAAATGATACTGCTAGTAAAAGGATATTTAGAGGAAAATAAAACAGCAGCTAAATCCACCTGTTGAGTATCAATTTATTTTTAAATATAGCCAGCCTGAAGAGACTTTGACTGTGCCGAACACTGTGCTGATATTTTGTATGTTCATATCAGTATTTGTGTATCAATAGGGATGTCTTGCATAATGCAACTCTTCCCTATTGCCAAATAAGCCCAATAAATAGCCATGTGCCATGCTTGGAGTGCACTGTGAAATTGTTTCAGGAGACAGAAAGCAACAGGTTATTGGCAGCCACTGCAGTGCAGAAAACTGGAAGAACAAGAGCATATGAAAGAGTGTCAGTTCATGTACAGCTCAAAAATATCCCTAGAAAGGCACAGTTGCAAAGGTTAAGATTGTCATATGATTCAAATAAATCCCATTTATGTGTTACTTGCTGACAAAAGCTGTTGACTTCTTTTCTATGATATATTCCAAGATTTTAGAATGTGTCTCTGTCAAAACCCTGAAGTGAAACATTCTGAAGATATTTAAATGTTCAGCTTTTAAAACACAGGGTTTTTTAAAATTATTTTTTTCATTCTTTTTCTCTCTTCTTTTCACTGTCTTTTTCCTCATCTGTGGAGTTCAACCATTATAACTTTTGAGGCTAGCATGAAGGCTTAAAAAAATCAAGATATCATAGAATCATAAAATGGTAGGATTTAGAAGGGACCTTTAGAGATCATCTAGTCCAACCCCCCTGCAGAAGCAGGTTCACCTAGATCAGGTTGCATAGGAACCCTTGACTCCCCCTGATAACCATCTTATCCGTCATATGTTCAGTGATAACATTCAGGATGAGTGCTTCCTCAGCACTCTAGGATGCATCCCATTAGGACTTATGAGCCTTAAGCTTGGCCAACAAGTCTTTAACCTCTTCCACCCAGGGCAAGTCCTCTGCTGTCCTGGCCATCCTGTTATCCTTGCTGGACTGGGCTTCCCGAGGGCTGTCCTTGGCTGTAAAGACTGAAGCAAAGAAGGCATTCGGCCTTCTCTGCATCCTCAGACACCAGGGCACCCTCAGTGTTTAGCATCGGGCCCACATTCTCCCTCGTCATCCTTCTGCTGCTGATGTACTTGAAAAATGCCTTATTACTGTCCTTAACTTCCCTGGCTAAATTTAATTCTAGAAGGGCTCTAGCCTTCCTAGTTGCACCCCTGCATGCCCTGGCAATGTTCCTACACTCTTCCCAAGAAGCCAGCCCCTGTTTCCACCTCTCACAGATGGCTACTTTCTGCCTGAGTTGTCCCAGCAGATCCTTGCTCATCCATGGAGGCCTCCTACCTCCTTTTCTCCTTTCTTGCGCATTGGTACACGCTGATCCTGGGACTGGAGGAAGTGGTGCTTGAAGATTGACCAGCTCTCATTGGCACTTCTGTCTTCTAGAATCACATCCCATGAGATCCATCCAAGTAGATCTTTGAAGAGGCCAAAGTCGGCTTGCCTGAAATCCAGGGTCACGGTCCTGCTTTTTGTTCTGCCTCTTCCACACAGGAACTTGAACTCTACCATCTCATGGTCACTGCAGCCAAGGTTGCCTCCAACCTTCACATCCCCAACCAGGCCCTCCTTATTCGTCAGTACCAGGTCCAGCAGCACACTCCTCCTTGTTGGTTCCTCGATCATCTGCGACAAGAAGTTATTGCCAACAGTCTGTAGGAACCTCCTGGACTGCTGTGTGGCTATCCCAGCAAATATCAGGGTAGTTGAAGTCCCCCATGAAGTCCCCCATGAGGACCAGGGATTGTGAACATGAGGCAGCTCTCAGCTGTTTGTAGAAGGCCTCATCCACATCCTCCTCCTGATCAGGTGGCCTGTAGCAAACTCCTACAACAATATCACCTGCCTTGCCCTGCCCATTAACTTTTACCCATAAGCACTCAACTCTCTCCTCATCCCCACTCAGGCACAGTTCGGTGCACATTAATTGCTCTCTCACATAGAGAGCAACTCCGCCTCCACACCTTGTCAGTCTGTCTTTCCTGAACAATACATAACCCTCCATGGCTGTGCTCCAGTCATGGCAGCTGTCCCTCCATGTCTCTGTGACTGCCATGAGGTCGTAGCCCCGCATTCGTACCCACATCTCCAGTTCTTCCTGCTTGTTCCCCAGGCTGGGTTTGATACCTCAGATGGCTGGGTTTGTACCTCAGATGCAGCAAGATATGATAAAGTCAAGTATTACTGAGTGATAAGAAACAGGAGTTTTAATTAAAGCTATAAGGAGATCTTTAGTATTTAACTATTTCTGTCTTGGGAAGTTTTTCTCAGGTATTGTAGGTTTCTAGATGCTGCTTTTTGATTTTCTTATTTGGTCTCTGATATGGTACTGAGATGAAGAGAGTAAGATCTACTCTTAGGGAGGTAAAGAAAGTCTAATCTTTTTCTTTTGTTTTATTTTATTTAAGGAAATGTTTTGTAAAAATATTACGAAAACACTGACTTTTCCATTTTCGTTTCACTGTGCTGTGTTGAATATTGTCTCACAGTAGCTGACTGAGAAAAGCACTGAAACTCTTTATTTTGGTAGCTTCATAGCTCCAGTGCAGGAGGGTGTCTGACAATATTAATAGCCTTTCACTTCACTAGTTCTTTTTTGTAGGGACATTAAAATTGATTTTCTGCATCTTGGCATATGATGTGTTACATGCCCTATTGCCCAAAAGTGTACAGTCAGAAAGCAAAGGTTCCAATGACAGAGACTTTTATAGTACCAGGAGGCCTGAGCTGCTGAACTGGATGAGCGGAGAGAAATAGTCTTATTTATAGTACTACTGAAGAATTAGCCTGCCTGTGAACCGGCTGCCCAGATACTTTGATTAAAAAGTCTGGTTTCCTGACAGGAGGGGAGGCAAGGGTAAAAAGGAGAGGCAAACTTTCAAGACACACCTTTGACATAAAGTCAAAAAGGCATTGTGCCTTAAAGCAGTATCTTGCCATGGGGGTTGCTGAAGACATATTTACAGCTCTGAGGCAATAAAGGTGAGAGTTAATGTTGGAAATAGGGTTGTTAAGAGAAAACATGCAAGGAGGAATTCAGAAATAATGCATCACCAGGAAATGAAACAAGAATTCTGAGCATGAAGCAGCTGAACTACTGCCACAGCTTGCCAGTACCTGGTTAAGTCAGATTCATTTTCTAATAGAGGTCCCATAGGTCACTCCAGATGTAGGTGTCCAAAGTAAGTATGACACTAGACAAAAGAAGTCTGGATGGAATAAAGATGTAAGACAGTATTTTAAAAATTAAAGGTGATTTGGATAAGTTCTTTAATGAGCACAAGTTTACTTTCCTTTAATAGGGAAGTAAAAGACAGGAGGAGACAAGAGGAGAAAATAGAAATCTTTCTTTCACTGTCTAAATTCATGATCTTGGTACCATATACAGTCCCTATCCTTCTCTAAAGAAACATAAAGAAGAACTAGAAAACCAGAGGACAACAGTACTGGAAAGAAGGCATGGGATAGGTCCTGTAAGAAAGAACTCAGTAGAGTGGGGCATAAAGAAATATATGGTAGAGATCTGTGAAGCTAATAGTGGCAATGGAGAAAGTGAGTCAGGAACAACTGGTCATTGTTCTGCATATGATAAGAATTAGTGTAGGCCAAATAAGATTGTCATGCAGCAAATTAAAAAGAAGTAAATGAAAACACTTTACCATGCTAAATATAGCTGAAATATGCTTGCCATAGGATGCTGCTGATGCTAAAGGTTTCAGTGTGCTCAAGAACTGATTTGACAAATTCATGGAAGACCTACCACTTGCAAGGCCATAACAAATAGATTAGAATGTGCAGAGATATCTGAAGCAGAGGAGAATGAATGGGAAACCACCATCATAGGTTCACTCTACTCCTTTGCTCTTATCTGTTTTCCTGACATTCCTTGTCAACTAGTACTGGAAGCACAGGACCTCTGGTCCAGAACAGCCAAAGTGTTACAGTGTTAAAACAACACTCAATCCAGGCAATTTTCCTTGAACATGGTCGAGATATAATCAAGAACAGTCAGGAATCTGGGGTGGTGGAGGAGGTGGTGATAGGAACGGCTTTTACAAATCAATTTGTAGGGGATCTGTTTCTAACATATGCAACAAAGAGCACAGATTTGGAGGTCTAGTTAGATTTTCAGTTAAATAGATATGTTACCAAAGATATTTATTTTTGCCCTTGCTTATAGCTAGGGAAAAAACATTTTACACAGACTCATCTTAACCATTCAGTGGTTGCACCATCTGAGCAACAGACCTGGCTAAACACAGAAACGACAGAAGGATTTTTTGTTAAAAGTGAAGAGGCTTAATGCAGATGAAGTGGCCATATGGAGTGAAAAAAAACCATAACCATTAAGAAGATGGAAAGATACTATTAGAACAAGGATTCCCAAAGTTTGTTTGTGGAAAGCTGGCACAACAAGCAGGCCACCAAGCAACAGGACCTGAAATAATTAACCTGTAATTCACAGGCTGTCTCTCTGCTCAATTTCCCAAAAGTTTTGGTGTCCCCTTTCCTACTATTCTTAAAGCAGAAGGATGAACTGCAGTTTCTTACTGCTTTCAGGTAAAAGGGAGCTAGTGAGGGGTACAGTTAGGGTAACACATCCAGTAGCTGCATGGAAAATAACAAAAATAATTCCTTCAAAAAACTCTAGAACATAAAAGAGCTAATGTAATCAATTTAGGATTTCATTCATATATAGTAACTGGTAAGACTCCTCCACTGTTCACAAGAGGTGGTGTGTAAGACTTCTACAGCAGGTATGCTCTTATGCAAAAGATATTCCTAGCCTGATAAAAGGCTTTTTCTCTTTTTTTTTTTTTTCCCCCCCTTGAATCACGGTAGTGATCACAGAAGTTAAAGCAATGTAGGCAGTTAAAATGGACTGATCAGTAGCTGTTGAAAGTATTTTCTGGGACCAAGAAAACAGGGACGTTTGAAAGCCACCTGCAAACTGTTCCTAGGCACTCCAATAACTGTGTGGACAAACAGTTGTACATTCACAGTATGGATAACAGTCCTCAGAGTCAGAAACTCAGAAATAAATGAACCTTTTGGCATGAGCTTGTAGTATGAAATCACTTAAAAACACAAAACCATTAAGCCTTCTGGTCATTTACTTTGCATTATGCAATAGTACTGTGTCTGCAGCCTAAAAGTGAGTAACACAAAATACCACTAAATCTACCTGTTACAGAGAAAACCCTTAAAAATCCTCTTAATTATGTCTGTGCCAGAAAACAAAGTTAAGTTTTTCTACATTTTTAATCAGTGTTGTTACTGTTGAGTCTTCTCATGTTTATTTTTCATGATTGAAATATAAAGATTTTGTTGAAATAAGGGTATTTGAAACAATTTAGAGTAAAGAATGTGTGCCAGCAAATCTAAGGTAATTATTTTGTCTGAATGCTTGGCAGATGAAAATGATGATAGATCTGAGACATGTCTACACTGGGCAGGAAGGTGTGGTGCAGAAATCCTCAGACAGACACTGAACAATCTAGCTCCAGACCTTGAACTACAACAACCACGTTTACATGGACATACTTACAGGCAGCTTCAATAAGCTGAGGATCAACCGTGAGAAAATACTGCCAGGTCAGCAGCTTCCCAGCTGGCCACCATGCGCTGCTCCACTGGTTGGGTGATGCTGGGACTGAAGGCTGCAACTCAGTCCAAGTATACTTCCTTCTTTAATTTTTTCCCTCATTTTTCATATTTACAGCTTATGTGAGGAAGAAGATCGAAGCATGACTGAGTTGCATTAATGACCACCACTAGGAAGGCTAGAGCTCTTCTAGAATTAGAATTAGCCAGGGAAGTTAAAGACAGTAATAAGGCATTTTTCAAGTACATCAGCAGCAGAAGGATGGCCAGGGGGAATGTGGGCCCACTGCTAAACGCTGAGGGTGCCCTGGTGTCTGAGGATGCAGAGAAGGCCAAAGTACTGAATGCCGCCTTTGCTTCAGTCTTTATGGCCAAGGCTGGACCTCAGGAAGCCCAGTCCAGCAAGGATAACAGGATGGCCAGGACAGCAGAGGACTTGCCCTGGGTGGAAGAGGAAGAGGTTAAAGACTTGTTGACCAAGCTTAATGCTCATAAGTCAATGGGAGCTGATGGGATGTGTCCTAGAGTGCTGGGGGAGCTGGCTGATGTGATTGCTAAGCCTCTCTCCATCATTTCTGAAGAATCATGGAGGACAGGTGAGGTACCTGAGGACTGGAGAAAGGCCAATGTCACGCCAGTCTTCAAAAAGGGCAGGAAGGATGACCCAGGAAACTACAGGCCCATCAGCCTCACCTCCATCCCTGGAAAAGTGATGGAACAACTCATCCTGAATGTTATCACTGAACATATAAAGGAAAATATAGTTATCAGGGGGAGTTAACATGGCTTCACCAAGGGGAAATCCTGTTTGACTAACCTGATAGCCTTCTATGAGTGCATAACCAGCTGGCTAGATGAGAGGAGAGCAGCGGATGTCGTCTACCTTGACTTCAGTAAGGTTTTTGACACTGTCTCCCATAACATCCTCATCAGAAAGCTCAAGCAGTGTGGCTTGGATGAGTGAACAGTGAGGTGGATCGAGAGCTGGCTGAATGACAGAGCCCAGAGGGTGGTGATCAATGTCACAGATTGAGTTGGAGGCCTGTGGCCAGTGGAGTCCCACAGGGATCGTTTCTGGGGTCAGTCTTGTTGACCTGGATGAGGGGATAGACTGTACCCTCAGCGAGTTCACTGGGAGGACTGGCTGATTCCCCATAAGGCTGTGCTGCCATTCAGAAGGATCCTGAGAGGAACCTCATGAAGTTCAACATGGACAAGTGCAGAGTCCTGCATCTGGGAAGGCACAACCCCATGCAGCAGTACAGGCTGGGGGTTGACCTGCTGAAGAGCAGCTCTACAGAGAGAGACCTGGGAGTCCTGGTTGATAATAAGCTAAATATGAGCCAGCAATGTGCCCTCATGGCCAAGAAGGCCAATGGCATCCCGGGATGCATCAAGAAGAGTGTGGCCAGCAGGTCAAGGGAGGTTCTTCTCCCTCTCTACTCTGCCCTGGTGAGGCTTCATCTGGAGTCCTGTGTCCAGGTCTCGGCTCCTCAGCTCAAGAGGGACAGAAAAGTGCTGGAGAGAGCCCAGCACAGGGCCACCAAGATGATCAGGGGAATGGAACATCTTTCATATAAGGAAAGGCTGCGGGAACTGGGGCTGTTTAGTCTGGAGAAGAGGAGATTGAGGGGAGATCTTATTAACATTTACAAATATCTAAATGTTGCGTGTCAGGAGACTGGGACATGTTCCTATGTGACCTGATCTAGGTGAACTTGCTTCTGCAGGGGACTTGGACTAGATGATCTCTAAAGGTCCCTTCCAACCCCTACCATTCCATGATTCTATATCCTTGATACTTCACAGTAAAAGGCATGGGAGAGCTGGTTGGACTTCATTCCTTGAATCAAATGTCAGAAATGTTGTTAAATGGAAGGTTAGTTAATCATTTCAGATTCTATTTATCTTATCACATGCATTTACATAAAGGTAATTATTTATATGGTACACTAATTTGTTTGTATTCCCTATGGGAAAAATCTTAGTTTAATAGGAAGTAAACCAGCAATCACCTAAAAGGTGTAAAAATCCTCCAGTGCCACCTTGCGCTGCAGCCTCTGCCAGGATGAGAAGATATTCTCAGAGCGGTCCTTGTGTCTTTGGAGGAGTTCAGTTGACAGTGGACAGGTGTGGAAAAAAGAAAGAGAATGAGCGACAGAGAACACATTCACAAACATCTTCAATATAGACCTGTTCACTGAAAGTGGAGTTCAACTTCTTTGTAAATTATTTGCTGCAGAGGCTACAGTTGAGCTGCTTTCTGTTTTTCCCATATTTGATGGAAGACCTAATTCTTGTAAGTTGCATTACAAACTGGCCTGTCCAGCTGGAGGAGAACCAATGGAGCTTTTTGTAAGGCTATTAGTAGGTAATTAGTAAATAACTATAAATTAATAATAATAAAATCACCCATGAACTTCCTTGAGTCCATGCTGCAGAAATGTAATGGTCTTCATTGGGCAGACAGGTCAGGTGAACAGCTGCTGTGGCAGAGTAAACCTGCTGAGGGTGTGATTGCTAAGAAGTGAGATCTCAATCCAGTGGAATCAGATCATGGTCTCATGGGTGTGGCAAGGAGTCTTTTATAGCTTGACAAATATTTGTACTAATATTATTAGTACTTATTTATGTAATAATACAGTCTAAAATATACCCCTAGTGATATGGTTACCAGTGTTTTTGGCAGCATATAAAATGTAATCCCTGCCTACCATCATTCTGAAGGGCATAACTGCTGAGCCTCTGACAAGGAGCCATGGGCAGGTGCAACCAGCACATCTAGAAAACATCAAGGATATGATTAATCTTATCCATTTAGGCATCTAAGGTTGCTTAGTCATCCATGTGTTTGGCAGGAATTTATCTTGACTTCTCTCGCTTCCATAGTCACAACAGGCCCTAGGCTAGATGTCTAAATACACGTTGAGCTTACTTCTGCAGGAGATTATCACCCCAGTATTCAAATATACAGAGAAGCCTAGGTGTCCCTCTTACATCTCTGTCAAATAGCCAAGGCTGCTTAATCATTTAATCAGCAGCCAGGTCCAAAGGTAAACCACTTCCTCTTTCTAGGCCTCTAAATTCCTCATTTGCAATGCATTTGTACTTTAGCCTGTGAGGTCTGGGGTGAGCCTAGCTGGGTGTTTCTGGGATGGGGTTCTAGAGGTGTTCCTCTGGGATGTGACAGTGACCAGCTGTAGTGGTGATGGCTCTAAGATTGTCTTTCCTTTTCTTCTTGCAAGACACACGAGTTTTATGTTTCAGTGAGGATTTAAGGTAAGCTCGTGCCTAACTGTAGTGCAGGACCTGATAAACATGGGCCTGTGAGCTGGCTTGTAGCCAGAGCTGTAGCCATCTAAGCAGATACTCAGGTGTTTGACTTGGTTTCAGATGTAGCTTCATGATATATTGTGCTGTGAGGTCAACCACTGCAGTGGGTTCTTTTTCCACTCAGAATCACAGAACGGTCAGGACTGTAAGAGACTTCTAGAGATCATGTAGTCCAACCATCATTTATAAGCATCAATAAGGTCCCTTCTCAGTCTCCTCCGCTCTAGACACTCAGCCTGAGACAGAAAGGTAAGCACATTTCCCTAGATATTAGACACAAACAAAGTCTTTCCCAAAAAACTGCCTCTACTGCAAGAATCTTGCTACATCCGAGCCCTGGACTTGATTGCTGAGATTGCTTTGTCTTAAATCCTTTGTGTCATAGAAGTATTACTACACAACATTTCATAGAATCATAGAATAGTAGGGGTTGGAAGGGACCTTTAGAGATCATCTAGTCCAACCCCCTTGCAGAAGCAAGTTCACCTAGATCAGGATGCATAGGAACATGTCCAGACGGGTCTTGAAGACCTCCAAGGAAGGAGAATCCACAATCCCTCTGGGCAGCCTGTGCCAGGGCTCCGTCACCCTCACAGTGAAATAGTCTTTTCTTATATTTAAGTGGAACTTTTTGTGTTCCAGCTTCATCCCACTACCCCTTGTCCTGTTGCTAGCTACTATAGAAAAAAGGGATGTCCCAACCACCTGACACCCACCCTTTAGGTATTTATAAATGTTAATAAGATCTCCCCTCAATCTCCTCTTCTCCAGACTAAACAGCCCCAGTTCCCGCAGCCTTTCCTCATATGAAAGATGTTCCATTCCCCTGATCATCTTGGTGGCCCTGTGCTGGACTCTCTCCAGCACTTTTCTGTCCCTCTTGAGCTGAGGAGCCCAGAACTGGACACAGGACTCCAGATGAGGCCTCACCAGGGCAGAGTAGAGAGGGAGAAGAACCTCCCTTGACCTGCTGGCCACACTCTTCTTGATGCATCCCAGGATGCCATTGGCCTTCTTGGCCATGAGGGCACATTGCTGGCTCATATTTAGCTTATTATCAACCAGGACTCCCTGGTCTCTCTGATTTATCCTGGTCCTCTGGTCAAATCCAAAATATTGAGAAAGACTGAGAGCATTATACTTATGATGATTAACATCCAGCCCTCCTCAGCACCCCAGTGCCTCCTGTCTCCTTATCAGGGCTGCTTTGAGGAGAGACCATGATGGCTACAGCTGGTCAGGCCAGCATAGGGCAGCAAGATCACTACTTACTACACCAAACATTCCACATGTAAGCTGTGCAATGGGGTCATTTGACTTTCTAAACACTTTTCAACCTGCAAGAATTCCTGCTTAGGCTGTACTGTATCACCCAAAGCAGTAGCCAAAATGTCCTGAGGTACTTCAGAGCTGCTGCTGATGCTGCCATACTGTGCCTGATGAAAGCAGGTCAAGACGAGGGTCAATTACTGCTGAACTTTCTTTTAATCTTAACCTAATCACATACTTTGTAGCCATGCCTGAGAATTTCAACAGGCAGCACAACAGCTAAGGTGTCCTGGTAGAAGGCAGGATGGAAACTAACTCACAGAGCAAAATGAAAACCCAATTGTTTTTGCTCCTAATTACTTCTTTTCAATGGAAGAGCAAATCCCAACTTTCCTCTGCCACCTGGAACTTCTTAGACCAGTCTTATACTGCTGAAAGGCTGATTCAAATCCCAGAGATGCGTCTTCTTTCCAAAGAGCTACCCTGTGTGTGTGACGGTGTAGAGGAGTCCATATCAGCCTGTAGCGCTCAAAAAGAGTGGGTGTGAAACTGGCCTTGGAGGAGCTCAGAGGAATTTCTGGCTCCTGTCCAGAGCTGAAAAACAATTGTCAGGTGGGAAGGATGAGTCCAAGGTCCTCTTGGTTCTGGCGATGCAAAGAAGGAAAGGCAGGCCATACCTTCATATCCAGATGAGGAGGCCCTTGTCATGGAAAGTTAATGATGTGACTAGCATCTCCTATGCAGAGCAGACTGGTGTTAACAAGAGATAGCCAAAGCATGAGGGCAGGGACAAAGCTCAGTCACCCTTGCTTAGTCACAGACGTGTGTGGGAAATGATATGATACAGAAATCTTTCCTCCAAGGTCTCTTCTTTGACATGCAGTTGTCAAAAGACATGTAAGCATTTGTGCCTACACAGCCAAACACAATTAGGAGCCTCTGCTAAGATAAATATTAAGTATCTGTTGCATGTTTCCAGGAGCACTCAGGTGGAAATGCAACTCAGCTGTTAGAGAACACCGTGAACAGACTCACAACTTGCTCAAAAGCTAAGTGAGGGTGCCAGCCCCTTTATTGAACTACTGCAAGGGTGGCTCAGAATACCACTCACACATGGGAGACCACAGGTCATTTTAGCACCTGTGTCAGTTCTGCTCTGAGCTTCTCCTCTGCCCTCCTCTCTGGCACTGCAGAAACAAGTTATAAGCTAATTCAGGACAGACTTGTATACAATCTCTGCAGTCAGAGGTTGGACAAGGCTGTAACATACTGCTCTCAATGAAGTACTTTGATCCTACCCTCCCTTTTTTATTTGTTTTATAGTTCTTTGCCTCGCTTTCATCCACAGGAGGCAGCCATCGAACTTTGGAGATCCTCCCTTCACAAATAACTTTACAAGGAGGAAACCTGTGAAATCAGGCAGTGCTTCAGATGTGAAACATTATCTGTTAACTGACAATTCTTAGGATTCCTAGGGATCCATTCAGTCATGAAAGTGCTGTGAATAGTATTGAAACAGTCCAAAAAACCAAAGAAAAAAACAGATTTTTTTTAATCTGTTTTTTCAAGTTAACAAAATATGTAAACATAATTGTATGTAGTCAACAGTTTCCAGTCTCAATGTTAGCTTTATCATGCACTAAGGACTGAATATAGACAATTATATTATCTATTTATCATTGAAGATATTGCTATTCAATATCATGATATCAATATCATGAATAACCTGACTATCCATTAACAACTTCCATTAAGATAAAAGTCTCTTGTAAGAGCCATAGACAAATCTCAGATACTGGAAATATATGTATCTTAATATCCTTTCTCTACAAACACGTGTATACATACTTATTTACACCTTTATGCTCAACAGATAATTTTATGGGCAGGATTATGTCATCCTCTTGGATACAAGCAAGTCTCCCATAAGAGCATTTGTACTCTCCATATTGCTGGAACAGATTCTATATCTTCAGAAATTGTGAAAAAAAATCTAAATAATTAAATAAACAAACCCCAGATCTTGAGAAAAAGACCTCATCAGCTGCTTAACAGCTCTAGCAGATGCAAAGGCATTGGGCAGTTGCCTATAGCAATTTCATACACGTAGAAGTTTGGGAAAATTAAAACGAGACAGAAATGTTAACTTATTGACTTATCAGGAGAGGAGTGACTGTGACTCTGAGTATCACTTCTCTTCCCAGACATCTCAAAATGATGGTTATATAAAAGATGCAATTTGGTGCCCATGTGCTTTCCTCTAAATATTGATGATGCATACAGGTGTCTGACACTAGCACCAATAAACACCCACTTATCTGTCAGCATCGGAGCACACGTGCATGCCATTTACATGATTCTGGGTTTGTCTTTTAGTCATACCTAACTGAGCAGCCACATGAAAGCCATGGCCCGTGAGTCACTGTCAGACATCAGATATCACATGTGGGAGAATCGCAAAGTATGACAGATACTGTTACTATTATGTAAACTTCCTGTCATAATCATTCTTGGATGTTCATATTCATCAGTTACCCTCTGCACGATTTGAGATGGAAGTTTGCTTCTATGTAGGCACAGGCAAATGCAGTTGTTTCTCATTATGAGATCGACTCTGTTTTGTTCTATTGTTTGGAATCTCTGGTTTTTTTACCAAGCCAGGAAGACACAACATACTTCGCTGTTACTGTATGTTAAGTTTCTAGCACTAGGATTGTCAAAAGGCTCAATTATTAATTTGCACTTGCTAATATGGAGACTACATAGGCAGACTACATATTCAAACTTAAAATTGGTTTGACAACTAAATACTTGAGGGGGAGATTTGTCCTTAATTTCCTAGTATTTGTCTGACTTCATCATATTGTGCAATCTTTTTCCCCCCAACTGAATGAGCAGATCTATAATGCCCCTTGGCACTATTATTTTCTCACATTAATAAGGAGAGTGTCTGTGTGTCTCAATTCAGAAGATAATCCATACACATACAGCCTGGTAAACAGAAAAGGAAAGTGAGAAACCTGCGTTTGTCTGAAAGGCTGTGTTTTTCAAGCAACATTCACTCAGAGCCTACTGGGGCACCTGATGATTGAACTGGGCTGTGTGATGAAGGGGCCCAGGATGACATTAAAATGTCCTGCCTGGATGACAATCCAACCTTAACACCTATATACTCAGCCACTGAACATTCACGTATTACACATGAACCTCAGCATTTGGAGCAGGAAACTTGGAGTGAGTTTTACAACCTGGCAGCCAATGGTTTCACTGACTTCTCAAAGGCTCTTATGTTCCTTAAAATTAAAGCAAAAAGTGTTATCCAACACTTTGAAATGGCACAGAGAATGGCAAAAGCAGCTTTGTTCCTGCAGACTGTCTGAACAATGCGTTAATCCTTACCTTGAGAGATCATGTCTAGAAAACAGCCGGAGGGTTCCAACCTCTGTCAGCATAAGCCAGTTTTTCTACTGTTGCAGCCAAAAAAGGTGCCAAGTGATGGCAAACAAGGTGTAGTTTTGTGATGAATAGGTTTGAGCAAACCTTGGCTTTCTGTGTCTCACAAAACCACGGAGGTGGAAAAAGAGTAGACCTGCTCTAGTGAAGGTAGAATTAAAATGCATATGGAAAAAAATGGTATTATTTTCCGTATTAAGCACCTGCTAAAGGATGGTGCCCCCATGCAGCTATACCTGAGCTGATGGTACAGAAGAGGGTAGCTCAGTTTTGGCTTTGTATCAGGAGCTGGTTTGATGTAGACAAGCCAGTCTTGCCTTGAAATGCTTACTGACGGTGCAGAAACTGGACTCTAGGAGCTTGCAAGATTGATCCTGGAAACTCTTTGTCCAAAAGGAATGGTGGTGGTTTAGGTATTACTTTTACTGTTTTTTTACACCCAGGAATTCATCATGCTGCCCACACTTCTCTCAAGAAATGTGGAAGCCTAGACTGCTGAAGTGTTCTCTCAGTTTTGTTCAGAAGCTCATTTCCCTAAGGAGTTTGTTGGAGGAGAATGGTCTTTTTTTACATCTGAATGTTTTGCAACAGAAAAAAAAATCTTTTTGAAATGTTTTTGTCCCATTTAAATATAAGTGTTAAAGAGTCTGCTGTTAATTATCCATCCAGGATGATGGCATCTGTTATTTCTTTTTAAATGCTTCATTTACTTTAACTTTATAATGAAGTGCAGTAAATGTATTTGCAGTGGTGGTTAACTCTTTAAATTACAGTTTTAAATGTGGATTTTTTTTTTTTATTACAGAAGGGTTTTTTTTAGGCTTTTGCCAAACATTGTGTTGTTGAAGGACTTTAGAGAAAGGTAATATATAAAAAACTTGGGGTACTGGTGGAAAAAAAATTGAATATGAGCCAGTAATGTGTACTCGCAGCTCAGAAAGTCAGCTGTTTCCTGGGCTGCATCAAAACAAGAGTGTCCAGCAGGTTGAGGGAGGTGATACTGACCTTCTACTTTGCTCTGGTGACACCTCACCTGCAGTACTGCATTCAGCTCTGGAACTCTCAGCATAAGGAAGACAAGGAGCTGATGGAACGAGTTCAGAGGAAGGCCATGGAGATGTTGAGAGTGATGGAGCATCTCTCCTATCAAGGCAGGCTGAGAGAGTTGGAGTTATTCAGCCTGGAGAAGACTCCAGGGATATCTTAGAAGAGCATTCCAGTACCTAAACGGGACAAGAAAGCTGGAGAGGGACTTTTCACAAGGACATGTAGTGACAGGACAAGGGGTAATGGCTTTAAACTGAAAGAGGGCAGATTTAGATTAGATATTTGGGAGAAATTCTTCACTGTGAGGTTGGAACAGGTTGCCGAGAGGCTGTGGATGCCCCAGCCCTGGAAGTGTTCAAGGCCAGGCTGGATGAGTCTTTGAGCAATTTGGTTTAGTGAAAAGTGACCCTTCCCATAGCAGGGGGTGGTAACTAGGTGATCTGTAAGGTCTCTTCCAGCCCAAATCATTCTAAGATTCTGTGATTTCAAGGAGGTTACAAAATCTTTTCTGATTCCTCATATAAAAAAAAAAGAACTTTAGAAATTTGAAGGAAACAAACTATGTCATTCCTCTCAACATTTTATTTTTTGAATTGCCAACATTTCATACAAATTTGCATTCCCAAGTCTTTCTGTTGGAAGCTATTTACATCAGAAAGGAAGAATTGTGAAGCTGGGGGCTGTAAAACAGAATTTACACCTTTCCCGTAGCATTTCACATGTATTTAATGTTTCTTTTTTTTTTTTTTTCCCAGGTCTTTGTAACACACTCTGTTCCAGATCTCAAGCTGGATAGATTAAGTGGCATGTACTTTATTTGACATGTCAAATTTGTTACTACTGCCTGCAATACATGGGACCAAATGTCACTTGTATTTTCTGAACATATGCAACAAATTTTAACCTAGAAGTCATCTCATGGGCATCTGTGGGATTTTTTTTCCTTTCTTTTTTTTTCATTCTAGTAATGCCAAAAGACCTTAGAGCCAATCTAAATGTGGCTGACATCAGCTCTGTGGTTCTTTACCCAGAGTACTTTCAAAGGGAACTTCAGTAAAAATGAGATTTTTTTCCCTCTAGGATGATTCTCCCAGGATCCTCAGCCCTGCAGAGCTAAGAAACTTGGAGCACTGTGTGTTTTCTCAGTTTTGTTTTGAGCAGATGGATAAAAATTGAAAATCTTACCCTTTGTCTTAAGAGCATGTATTAGGCTGTAGCTCTGCAAATCAGGCAAAACCTTGCAAAGCTGGTGGAAGAAGCAGGACTGCCTTTGCCCTCACCCATACATCTTTCTGCAAGTGTCTCTCCCCAGTGTCTACTAATGTGTGGGGCTATGCAGTGAGGAGTGAGGTTGGGGGGGTTGATTTGCAGTGACTCCCTTCCTGAAGGGAGTGCAAGGCTTCACCAATGCCTGCACTGGTGCCAGCTTAAAGTGTTCACAAACCCATGATTTTACAGTTCACAATGTGTGACACCTGAGTTAAGTATATGCCTTTGTCACTTCTCTTGACTTAGCTTTTTTTTTGTTCACTTCTTGTGATAGCTTATGTTTTGTTTTAACAGGATTGTTCTAAAAATTATCTCTAAGATGTGATTCCTATTGCAAAGACTTGCCATCTCTGTAAATTGTTACAAGAAGTGATTCCTTTCTTAAAGCCTATTGTTATGTGTAAGTTGCAATTAGTCACAGAAATGGGTTATCTTTTCTAATTCCAAACTGGCTTAAAAATGCCTTATGAGTTTGAAAAAGAATATTACATAAGATATCAGTATATTAGAAAAGACAGCAGTGGAACATACTCCTGACCATGATGTACTGATAACGTTGTAATGAGGATCTGTGGAATTTTGAAACATACAGTAGCAAAAAGTTAGTCTATACAGTCTATACAGAGAAAACACAATAAATTAATTAAAAATATTTAAATTGACAGCAAATAATTTGTTGAAACACCAAACCTGGCTGACATCTACTAAAAAACATAGCATTTTTGTACTACCTTGTAAATTTGCAAAAACAAAACCAAAACAATGTACACCAAAGATGATTTTGTGTAAGTCAAAACAACATGATATGAGATACTTATGAATGTCTTCTTTCCTCCAAGAACAAACTGAACTTAGATTCATTGCAACTGGTTGGCCATTTCTCTGAAATTTCCTCCAAGGCTGTGCAATACCTTTGAGATGTTCTCCCAGTTTTGCTGCTTAGCTTCTAGATCTGGAATGGATGGTGGAGGCTTAATTTATTTCCATTATTACCAGTTTTCTCCTCCCTGGATTCCTGTCATCCAAAACCTGCAAAGCCATGGAGATTATTTATTTAAATATTAAAGCTAATCCTACCGTAAATAGAATTAACTGCTAGGAAAGTCCCTGATTAGCAGCCTGGTTTCTGTGCAAGGATGGGAAAATCTCTGATCATTAAAAAAAAAAAAAGAAAAAAAGAAAAAAAAGAAAATCTTTATTTCCAAAAGCCCATCTCTCTTATCTTAAAGGATTAGAATTACTTTTTTACTTTTTACATGTTCAACTATCCTTTAAAGCTTTCCCTTTTTAATTCTCTCTCTCTTCCATCCCTTCCTAGACAAAAAAAGGAAAAAAAAAAATGGAAAAAATAGCCTGCTTTAGCAGCTATAAAAACTGTATTGCATATAATTTGAACCAGGGTTTTCAGTTGAGGAACTCGTACCTCCTCAGCCCCACTTGTGATCTGCCTGCCTGTGCTTCTACTGCCCTTGGCTTTCTGCCCAAAGTTAAAGTACATGTTTAGTATCTTTTTAATATTTCATGCGTCTCTCATCTGGTGGACTATATTCTAGTGTCACAGGAAATGGATTTAATGATCTGAGAGTTAGGTGGTCATTTCTCACTGCATATGAGTATTATAAGCTGGCCTGATAATATACTGAAGGATTATACTTTAATAACTACCTGGCTCTTTTCTTTTTCAAGGTACTGTAAGATTGCTCGTCTAAATGCTACAACCCACGCTAGGATTATTTTTCGTAACAATCATTCTATATTTGCCTGCACTGAAGTGTATTTTTAGCTCATATCTTTCATCAGTTAGAGGATATATGTCCCTTTAGACCTATGTCATTCTTCTCTGCCATTTGCCATCTTTAGATAACTGGCATCTCCATGCTCCTACTTATTCTTTTGGGTATTGTTATGCTAGTGCTAATGTTTTGTTGATGAACTATGGCGTAAATTTTTTGCCTGTTAATTAATACCAAGCATTATGTTTTACAGCCAGTTCAGAATGAAATAGGATTTCCACTTCCTACATGATACATCAAGGATATATGGATTTTAGAAATTAGAGACAGGCATGCATGCGCTCTGCATAAAAAAGATATTCCCAGGAATCAATTTCCTGGTGGCAAATTATTGGCTGAATATATATCAGTACAGATGGCTGTCTAAAATGCAATAATGCTAGGCATGTGTCACCATGATGTGGGAACTCATTCAGAAATGGAATACTGCAGCATTGGAATAAATAGATATGTAGCTGAAATTACAGATTGTGGAATACAGGGTGGGCTCAGGCTGCTGCTGCTGCTCTGTACTGAGGCTGTAAGTTTCCTTCCGAAGACGCATAGCTCTCTGTAGGCATTTTGTCATGTACTTGGTGCAATTTCAGCTCTTAATTGCCTGTTACAGAATGGAGACAAAAAAAAAGAAAAAAAAAGTCTGAGTTTGGCCAGGAGCTAATGCTTGAGGTCCATCATCATCATTACAAGCAATAAGGAACCCAGCCAGATGGCTTTGTCTACCCACGGTCAGGAGCTAAACCTGCACTGGGGTATAGTGTAATGCCTGGCTTAGTGCTGGCAGCTAGCGGCACGTGCCAAGTGGTTGCTGGTTATGGCAGGCAGGGTAACCATGGAGGCATGTGCTGTCATCAGAAAGAAATGGTCTCCCCTGGTATGGAGGCACATGCCCAGCACGAGGCAGCAGGAGATTCTGTCAGGGATACTTTCTATTATGAAACAACAGTCTTGAGACAGATTCAATCCAAATATCCTAAATACTGAGGCGATATAAGGTGAGATGGTAGATGGTTATACAAGATTAAAGAATTACAAAGAGAGCCTGAAAAACTGTTGTAATGGGTCATGCAAATACACCTACATGCATTAAATAAGGAAAACTATCAGGTGGTAAGAAGCTGCTCAGAGATATTACCTACTCCACAAACTGACTCTGGAATGAGAAGTCTTTTACTGATCTCTCTGCCTGTGCAAACTCCTAAAAGGAGGTTGTAGAGAGGTGAGAGTTGGTCTTTTCTGTGATGGGTGGTTTTAGTTTTTTGTTGGTAGCCAAAGACATCCAGTTTTCACTTTGTATTTTTGTTTCTTAACTCAGCACTTCAAGCATCTATAAATGCTGTGAACCTTGTAAACACAGAAATAAGTCATATTCTGAAGCGCAATAGTGAAGCAACTATTTGCAATCTTGAAAGGCCTGGGTTAAGCACCATATGACAAGTTTTGAATTTTCAGGAAGCCCTCTTAGATTTTCAGTAAAAATGAATAATGGGGCACTTATAGCTTTGAGACTTTACTGCACTTCATGCTCTTTAGTGACACCAAACAATTGGTCATGATTTGCTATGGGAAATGTAATGATTTTACATAGGAATTTTCTATTGGATTTTTGTACTCTTCCTATGCTACAATAGAATTAAATAGAGAAGAGAGATCAGACCTTGACAGCTCTGCCATTCTAGTACCTGCATAAAATTTCTTAACTTTTTCACCCTTTCAAGGTGTGTAAAAGTCTATTTATGTGAAAAGCGAAAACAATTCCTATGAACAGTAATTATTTTTTCTAGTTTTCTTGATCATAGGCCTTAAAAGCACAAAGCAAAAGAAACAAGGAAAACATGTCATATACATTGCTGCAAATGATGGTTTACATAGTAAAAGATCTAGCTTCTCTGTAAATTATGTGTTAAGCCTAAAAAAACCCTGCGAACTATGGGTTTGCTTTGATTTCATTTTCATAGTGATGAAAGAGCAAATCAATGGCATTTCCTTTGAATGTGCATGTAAAATACCATAATATCCTTATACCGAGTTGTCTTCCTTAATGGTGTTTAAATACAAAAGCTCCTCAAGGTACAAAGATTAGGCTATTCTCTCTGTAGCAGACTAGTTTAGATATGTTATTTGTGGGCCTGTCAATAGATGCTGAAAATACAGATATTTGGCATAAAATTCAACTTCCAGTGACAGATTCATGCAATTTGCGGGCAAGTAAAGTGTTGTACTGAAAGAAGAATTTTGCCATCCAAATTTGTCTAGAATAAAATCTGCTTTTTGGATTAATATAATTGTTGGAAAGATCACAACATGTTACAGTTCACTAAAGTTTTATTTATTTATTTTTAAACACTTAACCAAGGAAAAAGTCCTTCCAGAAGCTGAAAATTCTTCTGCCTTCCCTGCTTGTCCCCCCGTCTCATCCCCCCCTATACCCCCTGACCTGTGAAAGTTTGTTCTTGGAATGCAAAAGCATAATATGAAAATCTGAGAATTCATGATATATTTGGGGAATAGCAATTATAATTGCTTTTCTCACTCTCTCTTCTTATATGGGCATACTTGTACATTCATCTGCTAAATATGGCACATATATTTCACTCAGACTAGAAACCAGGCTGACCTTCATAACCATGTGTACTTATGTTCTGCCTAAGGATAAATACATTTTCTTTAGCACTCTTGGAAGAGTCTTCAATTTATTTGGGTAAAGACAATTCATGCTGTAAGAGATCTTCAATTTTGTTTTCATGTGGAAATCTTTTTCATGAGAAACGAAGGGAAAAGTTCAAGATATCTACAGTTTCATCTTAAATATAGGATTTACTCTGTCCTACAGGTTTTTTATCGATTTTTCAAAATGATATTTTTAAGTATTGAATAACAGAAGATTAAATACCGCTCTCATTTCCTATGTAATAAAAAAGATTAGATTTTATTTCTTAATTCAGTTTTTAACTCAGAGTGGGATTTATATTGAGCTGAGAAGGGCTCTAACATATTTAGCAAAAATTGACAAGTTTAACAAATTATTGCTATTACTAAACCACCAAAACAACTATTTATCTAAATACGTTCCTGATTTATAGGAGCTGCCTCCAGAACAGTTTCTTAGTTGGTCTCCTAGTTGGATTAAATTTTATTAGATGATTGACTATATGTTAAAAGAGAAGTGGTCAAATATCTTTTATGAGACATGGACATTTTCAAGGTTATTTTCAAAACTCTCAAATGTCTCTCAAAAAGGGTAGGACTTTAAAAGAGATCTTTGAAACAGTGGCTAAACTGAGTAATTGTTAAAAATAAGCAACAAGAGAAAACTGGAAATTCGTGCTCATGCATACGTTTTTCTCCTCAGCATGCACATATGCCCACACACAAGCACAAGCTGCAAGATATGTCTTTACCTGCTGTAAACTTACACTGTTTTCAAAGCTGGTGGTGCTACCTAGATACATCTATGGTGGTAGGTTGAAACTGCTTGATATAACCCTCTGTATACAACAGCATATGACATACTGAATGAAGAGAGGAACAAATTTAAAGTTTCTGCATCTGGTCAAAAAGAAGACTTTCTCTGCTTTTTTAATTCTAGAATCAAAAGATTATTACTCAAATGTAACCCCATATGTCCACTAGAATGTGGTCATCTGTCACTGAAAGACAAATATGTAGGAAGAGGGGAACAAGCTCCCTGCATTATTCTGAGCTTGGCTGAGATACTTGTAGATTTATTGAAAAATACAAGCTGTATTTGCCTTCTTACACTGAAGCATTCTACGCTTTCCACTTGGTTTTCATGGGCATTTTGCCCTATTACAGGATGGGGCTCTGAGGTATTTAGTGCAGAATGAAGGCTAATTAAATTGGTTTATGTTGACATACTATAGATTCCAGTCCAAAACCATTCTGAAATATTTACTACATTACTGATTTATTTTCCTTTTGGGCACAACTCTCTAACTGCTTTGGAAGCTCATAGCTTCACCAAGTGACTGGTGACCATATCTGCATTGCTTATGGGGTATTCTGTTATATTCTTCCCCACTTTTCTGGTGACTTACTGAACGTCAGAATCTAACATATCCATTTTTATTTTTGACAAACTATTATAGCTATTCAGATTGGTGAGTTCTCCTAAAAGTATTTGGCTGGAACAGTTTGGAACAAAAAAAGAAATCCTTGGTTTGTATATTATTGGTGCCTTCAAAGCTCTTGACCTGGATATCAAATCATCTGAACAATTAATGACAAGGATAGTTTTCTTTTCCCAACACATCATCTAAATATGGTAATAATCATCAAAGATAAACCTTATTGTGCTCATTTGATAGCAGTTACGTGTTTTATACTATAGCTTACCCACAAGGTTTTCCTTTTCATAGATGAACACAGTGTGCACCTATCATGTCTCTCACTAAGTTTGTAGCAATTATTTCTGAGGAATCTTAATGTCACACATCAGTGACTTGTCCAATCACTTGTCTCCACTGATATTCATATGTATTCCAGTAGAAGGTAAAATTACTCCACTGTGCCTTTTTTAATATAACTTTACAGACTTTTCCATTCTCAGGGATATTTTTTTCTCTGATATTATTTTATGCTCTAAAGTGCAGAGGTTGACAATTGTCATTTCAATGTAACAGGTGTAACTACAAAAAAAAATCAATCTTGCCACAGTGTAAGTTTTCTCTGAAAATTCTTTTTATGTCAGTACAGTTCTTTGTTTAGTTATCCAATGCTGCAGGAAAAGCTTTCTCATACTTACATTTTTTTGCCTTTTAATCTCTACACTTTCAAAAGCAGTGGGACACAACTGAGTCACATAAGACTGGATGATCTATAATTTAGTTTAGGCTCTGATTTGGCTGGCTGACCTCAGTACTCCTTGTATCATGTACTATATATTGTCTCTCATCTGCCAAAGCCCAGAAATTGGATAGATATGCCATGAGAATCCTTTCCTGTGAAATCCAGCGGGAGCTGCTCTTTGCTTGTAAGGGTCCCTTCTCCCAAGTTATGAGTGACAGGACAAGAGGAAACTGCCTCAAGTTGCAACAGGGGAGTTTTACATGGGGTATTAGGAAGAACTTTTTCACTAGGAGAGTTGTTAGACATCGGCACAGGCTGCCCAGGGAGGCGGTGGAGTCCCCATCCCTGGAGATATTTAAAAGCCATGTAGCTGAGGTGCTGAGGGACATGATTAAGTGGTGGGCTTGTCAGTGTGAGGTTAGTGGTTGGACTGAATGATCCTAAAGGTCTTTCCAACCAAAACAATCTTGTAATTCTATAATTCTATGATTACTGGAGGAGGAAAAGGCTATCTTAAAACTTTCATATACTAGGTGTATGGTCCTCTGTTCAGGGCCTGCAAATGCAAAACCATAGTTTAATCCATTCTCAGCCTCCAGGCATTCAAACATGTATCTCCCGTCTCTAAACAGAGTACCCCAAGCAGTAAGCAATAAGCATCTTTAAGTCAAGATATATGGCTCTCTCCACATTATTTCTTGAAATCCAGGAGTCATGGCAAAGAGTGGAAGATTTATTGAATGGTGGGTTCTGCCTATAGCAGATAGATTTACATTGTGTTAGATTTACAGATGTCATTGTAGCCAGTTCTATCTGCTTGATTCATGAGTAGATTATCTATATAACTTTGGAGGAGATGAGTTTACCATGAAATTCTGGGTGCACTGCATTTAACTCGCATGGGCCAAGAATCAACGAGAGAGAGACTGTGGCCCAGAGTGCTAGTCTAATTTGATGGACAACAGAAGAATAAAGATGCTTGAAAAGATTTGACACTGTTCTGGTTTAGCAAGGAGCAGCTTTTGGCTTAGTAACAGGGGGAGCGGGTTGCAGTGAAGACCCGGTAAAGAGTTTGCGGACCCTCCCCCGTCTCCTGGGTTCACACCGACCTCCGGCCCGGCTGGGCCAATCTGGCGCCTCTGCCATCACTATTTAGGGGACGGGAATTTGAAATGCGGGTCAGGAGGTGTAAGAGGGATACAAGATGGAGGGGACCACGCGGACCCTTCAGCCAGAGGAGGAAGGAAAGAGGAGCAGTAGACCGGAGATCCTTCTGCAAGCCGTGGCGAGAATGCAAGCTGTGCCCCTGAAACCTGTGGAGATCCGTGGCAGGACTGAGAGCCACCAGCAGCTCCATGTGAGTGAGCCCTGACGGGCGAGGGACTGTGTGGGGAGACGGCCATGGCCCAGGCCGTGTTGGAGAGCCTGCACGCCGCAGAGCAGCCCCACACGAGAGGCAGAGAGGAGCTGCAGCCTTTGGAATGGGTGCACGTCAGAGCAGCCCGTGCAGGGCTGCCATGCGTGTGAGTTACCCCACGGACTCGCAGGGAGGACTGGTGTGGAGTTCACCCATCCTGAGGAGGGATAGACGGCAGAAGCTATTGGGAGCAGACTGACTGAGACCTCCACTGCCTGCCCCCCCGAACCGTTCGGGGGGGGCAAGGTAAAAACCCCGGGATCAGGGCTCTGAGCCCGGGAAGACGGGAGGTGTGGCGGGAAGGTGTTCTTAAAAAGGCTGGTTGGACTCTTCATTGACGTATTCCTCTGTGTTGTTTCGTTTTGGTTATGTTTTGGGTTTTTGTGGGTATGTTTTAGTTGATGTTGCATTAAATTATTTTCTGTTTTCTTCCCCAAACCGAGTAGTCTGGTCTGTTTTGTCCTGGACCTTAAGCGGCAATTAAGCTCTCCCTGCCCTCGAGCAATCCTCAGCCTCTTCCGTACTTGAGGCTAATCGTGGTCTTTGTTCCCTGATGGGCCTAAACCACGACAGACACGATTCTCCAAAACAGTTATTAGTCAATGATGTGTTGCTGTGGTGGCATAACAGCAGTCACAATGTTTTACACAATGTGAAAACAAGAACAATTCTTTCAGAAGATAGAACTAGCTAGTGTGAAACAGATATCTGGATGACATAAATCCCTGAAATTGAGGTGTATCCGACAGAGCAAGACTTGTTGAGGCCCAATCTGAGTCAGAAATTGCAATTTACCAATTCATATGCTCTCGAACAAGTCTGTTGTACAAGCCAGTGTGACAGCAGCACTTTGGCTCGTGACTCCCTCTTGCCAGCGAGCTGTGGTGTGAGGTGCGGGACCTTCCCAACACTGGAAAGTGCTTTTCGCCTTGGTCTCAAAGGTCATGATTGACCTTTCACTCTTATGTCTGCTGTTGCACAGCTGTAGGAATGCAGGCTGAGGTAAGCTGAATAGAAAAATTGGGGAAACCACCATAAATGAAAGACCAATAGAATAAAATAAAATAAAATAAATAGAATATAAGAGAAATAGAATAATTTCAGTTGGTAGGGACCTACAGTGATAATCTAATCCACCATTTCAGGGCTAATAAAAAGTTAAAGCATGTTATATCAAAGGAATATTTTGGGGGAAGCTTGGCTAGGACAGTCTAAGTTCTCTGATATGCGAAGCAAATGAGATTGCTGGCAAAGGCAATGCATGTAAAATTCCCTCTCTATGCTTCACTGAGGCTTTTAGCATAGTGCTACGTACATGTTTACTTTTAGAGTTACTGTATGGTATACAGAGACAAGGCAGGTGTACAGCATGTATTTTTAGATAACTTCTTAGAGAAGAAAAGGAAATCTGCACACATGCATCAAAATTTTACTCTGGCAACACAACATAAAAATAATTTGTTTTCTGTATGCAAACAAATTCAAACCCTTATTTTGCAGCATTAAAAACAATGTAAAATGAACAGTTAACACAAATAAGTCTCCTTATTTTTCAGTGGACTCCCAGATACATGTGATAAAGAATGTAAATGCCCATATGTTTAGACGCTGCAAAGTGAATACTTAGCCAATTGGTCCCCAGAATAGAAGCAAAAACATTAAGTGCTCAGGTCCTTTGAATAGCACATAGGCATGTTGAAAAGGGTTGTTAAGAAAAACCTCCCAGCTAAGCAGAGGCCTAGAGCCAGAGCCAGTTGTAATCAATAAGCTCAGGCCATAGCTTTAAATTTGTCCATCTCACTAGATTCAGTACCCATGGAGTACCTTCTGTTGTCTCAGGGTCTGAAGACAGGGCTGGTTGCATTGCTGAGCTGGAGGATGGTGAGGGGAGAGTTGATGTTGATGGTAGGCATCTGTGCCAGTGGTGCCACAGGAGGAGTGAGTGTGCTGCGTGCAGTGTGAGTCACAGGTTGATGCTAACATGTTGCAGCACAAGTGAAAGCAGAAATCTCCCATGGGAAAATGTGCTCTGTGCTTCTGGTAGATGCAGGAGGCAGGAGGAGAAGCAAATCGGGTGCTTTGTGCATGTGAGCAATCATGCAGGGCACCCTTCCCAGGGACCCTGAATCTCCAGCCTCCCTTTACATTGGTCAGCTGCTGGTTTATGGCCTTGATTTTTTTCTCTGCTTTTCACATTTTTGGGTGCTGTGTGAGGTGTAGTAGTTCTTCGCTTATGCTGATGGCCATAGCAGCTGTCTCTTAATTGACATTCTCCTGTGGTCACAGCTTGTTGAAATACTCCTCTACCTTACGTGACCAGTGATAGTCAGACTTGGAAAGGAAGTCTGTGTGGTTTTTGCAGGAACTTGCAGCTAATAAAATGGTAACAAAGAAACTGAGAGAGAGAATGATGACTATGGATCTGACTAAGGACTACTCTGGTCAATGTGGTAAGGCAGACAGGACTTCGGGGTTAGGATTGGTGGTAATCTCTGGTTATGACAACTTAAAAATTAAGCTAAATTAACTGTATTTTCAAAATGAGAAAGAGGAAATTTTGATGGTGCATTCAAGAGCTATAAATATTACTATAGCATAGAAGTATGTTAAAAATGTTCTGGATGTACTGTGACTGCCAATTCAAGTGATGTACATGTGGCTCTTGGAGAGGGAGGGTTTGAGCCACAGGTCATGCAATTGTTGTGAACATCAAAGACAGGTATTTACCATTAATAAAACCAGCATCCACACTTAATTCAATGTCTTTACTCCAATAATTGTTCTCCACAGCAATCACTTGTCTTGCTAAATTGCCAGTTTCTGACAAATATGGATCAAATTGTGTTTGGAAACAAAACATGATTTAGCAATCAGTTCTATGAGTTCAAAATATAATCCATTCAGTGAAAAACTGGAATGTTTCTTGTTTACTAGAATAAGTTATGGAACATTAAGATATGACAGAACTCAAAGAGTGGTGAACAACAGCACAGAATCAAGTTGGAGGCCTGTGGCCAGTGGAGTTCCACAGGGATCAGTTCTGGGACCAGTCTTGTTCAACATCTTCATCAATGACCTGGGTGAGGGGACAGAGTGTACCCTCAGCAAGTTCACTGATGACACCAAACTGGGAGGACTGGCTGTTTCCCCAGAAGGCTGTGCTGCCATTCAGTGGGATCTCGACCAGCTTGAGAGTTGGGCAAAGAGGAACCTCATGAGGTTCAACAAGGGCAAGTACAGAGTCTTACACCTGGGGAGGAACAACCCCCTGCACCAGTACATGCTGGGGGCCAAACTGCTGAAGAGCAGCTCTGCAGAGAGATACCTGGGAGTTCTGGTTGATAATAAAATAACCATGAGCCAGCAATGTGCCCTTGTGGCCAAGAAGGCCAATGGCATCCTGCGATACATCAAGAAGAGTGTGGCCAGCAGATTGAGGGAGGATCTTTTCCTCCTCTACTCTGCCCTGGTGAGGGTCATCTAGAGTCCTGTGTCTGATTTTGGGCTCCCCAGCTCAAGAGGCACAGGGAACTTCTGGATAGAGTCCAGCACAGGGCCACCAAGATTATCGGGGCACTGGAACATCTTCTTTTGAGGAAAGGATGTGGGAAGTGGGGCTGTTTAGTCTGGATAAGAGACCACTGTGAGGGGAACTCATTAATATTTACAAATATCCAAATGATGTATGTCCAGAGGTTGGGCATCAATTTTTTCTGTTGCATCTAGTGATAGGACAAGAGGTAATGGGAAGAAGCAGGAACACAAAAAGTTCCATTTAAACATAAGGAAAAACTATTTTGCTCTTCAGGTGAGGGAGGCCTGGCACAGGCTGCCCAGGGAGGGTGTGGAGGCTTCTTCTCTGGAGGTCTTCAAAACCTGCCTGGACACGTTCCTGTGTGACCTGATCTAGGTGGACCTCCTTTAGCAGGGAATTTGGACTAGATGATCTCTAAAAGTCCCTTCCAACCCCTACCATTCTGTGTTTCTGTGATTCTGTGGTCTATGAAATGTTAACTTGTCTCAAGAAATCTCCAAGGTATAATCAATTTGCACCGAACTCCCAAATCATATCAGACATTGCATTGCTTATGTCCAAACAAAGTTTATTCTAGAGTGCATAGAGGCTAGATTTTTTAAGTTTCTTAGATCTCTATTTCCCACTGATTTCACAGGAAACATCTGTAAGTCTTGATTTCAAATGAAGATCAGCACCTACCTGCTTCAACCAGCGTGATTCTAAAATTCCTGCATATAAAAGCATCTGGTTTGAGAAAAAACACTTGAACTCCAACCACTCTGCAAAATCCTTTTGAAACATACATTCTAGGTCTTTTAATAAATAATTACAGAGAAGTGGCATGCCAGAACATGATAACAGGCAGATGTGATAGTATCAGAAGCAACTTACCGAATCTTCAGCCTTTTCTCACTTATGTGAACAGCATATTCCCCGCAAATTGCTACTTATTATCCTATAATTCATGTTACATTTTCCTCAGATTGAGAAGGATTTTTTTTAAAACAGAAATTATTTTATTACAATTATGAACAAGTATTGAGAATTTCATGGCACTACTGTACTTTTTATGAAGGCTCAATACATCTTTTGGCAACCCATTTGTTAGTAGTTATTGGATTATGCAGTAAAAAACCCCAAAGGCCAGATTTTTGGGATGAATTTGAAGCGGAAAGATGCACTCATACATTTGCTTTTTTTGATGAGGAAAATATCACTAAATCTCATTTCTATTTCTCCTTTTAGTGGAACTAGTTTTTAATACTTGGGAAATTCAACTGATTTAAATCAAATATATGTAAGCAATTTGCATCACGTACAACCACATATTGGGAAGAAAATCTTTAGTCACTGCTTATTTGAGACTTTGTAATCCAAGATAAGTTAGGGCAAGAAAGAAATTTGCAGGAATCACAAAACTATTCCAGGCACTTAGTAATTAGATTTATACTTTCAGACATGGAGGGAATGATAAGCTCTTGGCATTTTGAAGTCATTCTGTAGGGGTCAACATCTTACTACATAGATGCATATGCATGCATGAAACAGACTAGCACCATAGTGACACACCAAAAAAAGAGTTATACTAGATCCTTTATTTTTAATTACTTACAGAAATGTAGTTATGTGAGCCTCTGTAGGGATTTTTCTTTTTCTTTTTTTTTTTTTTTAATATTGAGAAATCAGTTTGTTTAAATGTTAAGCTGTTCATAGGAACGTAAGACTCTGGAGGTTAGAGAAAGTGTTGTCACTCAAATCTGTTCTCCCAAAGAGCAATTACTGTAGTCATTAATGTGCCTTGCTCTAAAATCTAGTCTGACATTAAATACTGCTTGATATGTTTGGAAGACAGTTAAAAGGTAGGGATGGACTTTTTTTCTCATATAACATGCTGAAAACCTTCCTTGTACACTCAATCATCTGGTTTCACAAATTCTAGTGGTGCTTTTCTGAAGCTGTTATGGAACATATTGGTTGCATATTTCATTTCTTTCTGGCAAGAATAATTAGATGAATGTTTAATTAGGAGTAATTTTCTTTCATGAATTGTGTCCAGCTGACTGAAGGGTTGATGACAGTCCATAATAACCAATAATACATTTATCAGAATAACTCTGACTTGCTAGTATAACAAAATTATAGGTACTACAGAAATACCTCAGCAGAAGGGTAAATCCCCAGTCAGTATAAATCAAAGATTCACTGAAATTGATAAGATTGGTTTATTAGAAATCTCTTAAGAATCTGGGCAAATTTATTGAAATATACTTCAAAAACCTTTCATTTTCGTCACGCTCTTTGATTTGGATTCAAACCCATGTGAGGTAAAATGCATCATTTCCCCTCATGCCACCAGCCTCTCCTTGCACCTAAATTGCTTTGTCCGCCTGTTCCCAAACCTCTGGTCCTATTTGTCTCTCCCACCCTCGGATGTGTTTCCTCTGTCTGTTTGTAATAAGATGTATGAGGGAGGAAACACGGTTTCCTTTCCCCCCTGCAACTGGGGCAACTGGGCCAGAACAAATATCCTCTACAATCTCCCTGTACACTTGTCACCTTGCAATAGCATCACATGGCTAGTCAGCTGTCCATGAGATGCCACAGGAGATCTTCAGAAGGGCTCTAAAGCTGTGTATGATGAGGGCAAGTAGGATCTAGAGGTGGGTGAACCTCTTCAGTCCCTGTACAAGGGGTGCTCATACACTTTGCATTACCCTTGTGTACTAAAAATATGGCTGACATCAAAACTGGTTTTGTCTGCATTTGATACATTTGTCTCGTGACTCGTAGGTTTCATGTCTATGTCATTTAGGGGTCTTTCATAACCTATTTTTATGTAAGCACCAAGTAAAAGGTGTATATATTTTCTGTCAACTGGAAGATGCATGTTCTTTTGTGAGGAAAATACAGTTTTCCATCCACACTTTTTCCAGTTTTTCCAATTAACCATATTAGTTAGCAGGACCAATACATACATGGCCATTCCCAGTCACTACCAATTATTTTGGACCATGAAACATTTGTTTGCTCTGGGCTACCAGCTAGGAAACAGTAATTAACTGAGATTGCTGCTGCTTTCCCTTGAAAGCTGAAGAATAGGATTATCCTCTTTTGATAAATTAATAGGCTTAAATCAATTTAATACATTTAATAGGAGCTCTTGATAACAGGAAGACATCTCAAAGCCTTCACTGTGAACTTTTCCCATTACTTCAAAATTGCAGACAATGAAGATAAGTGAAATTGCAATTCAACAGTTGTAATAGAAAGGGAACAAGATGAAATCTGCGTGGAATCAAAGACTAAGTTGAATGATCATTTTCTAATTAATGATTATTCTAATTCTTCTGACATCTGCAGAACCCTTTGCTAACTTTATCTCTCCTGTGAGTTAGCAAATGGTATTATCCCCATTTTACAGACCTTAGAATCATAGAATTATAGAATGGTAGGGTTGGAAGGGGCATTTAGAGATCATCTAGTCCAACCCCCCTGATCAAGCAGATCCCCCTATATCAGACTACCTTGAATAGAGCCTATGTTAAATTTGAATCTGCTCTTTGCCTCAGAGGCTCTTTACCTTTTTCTACCTAACATGTCTAATATGAGATTTAATAAAAACAGTAGGGGTGACAAAGGCAAGCATTTGCTCTCCTTTGTGGAACCATAGTTTGTGATGCAACGTCACAGGCCTTTGCAGAGTTGAAGCAGTGACGTTTGACTCAATAAATCAATTCTTAGAGACATGTCTTGACCAAAACCTTGGTGTCTACAGCAGGATTTAAGTGAATCCTTCTGTCCAAAAAAAAAAAAAAAAATAGTGTTTTTCAATGTTCACTTGGAATTTAATAATTTCTTAGTATCAAATGCTTGAATGCTGAAGTATGGATGCCTCACAAAGAAAAAAACTGTAGCTTCTGTATTTTAAATTGCTGCTTATGCTTTCTTTATCCTTTTTGAACAATCACTCAGCTAGTGAGATCTGCGGGTTCAACTCCTTTCAACAGCAGTCCCTGCTTCAGTCTGTCTCAAGTAGACAAGACCATAGGAGATTTTGAGTGACTCGCTGACACTTCCTCAGTTGTAAAATAACAATTTCCAATGCAATCCAGCTGGATAGCATAAAGACAGACAGAAGTCGATGCTATATGACTATGGCATTAGTGGTGAAGACCTGAGATCTAATCCATGATTTTCAGATAGTATGTTGTCCTTCAAACAATGGGAAATATAGGAAAAAATTTACCTGGGTACCAGAGTCAACTTGTCCACTGGTCTGTTGCTTTCAAGTGAACTGAAATTACTCCTTAAAACCTCACATGAGATGAGTGAGATCTTGGGAAAGCCTGACCCTCCTCTCACATCTTAGCTTCTTTTCTGTCACTACTCAAAGTGACAACTGTTTTGTATCCTACTTGGAGCATCTCAAGGGCCCAAGCACTTAACGTGGGACTAAATTTCACTCAGTCCTTTCTTTTTGTATTTATTTGTTAATTGTGAACCTGTACAGGACCTTTAGACTCTTGTAGGAGCCTGAAGTTGCACTCACACCTCTGACATCTGGCATGACATCTGGTCTGATACTCAGAAATACCAACTGTTAATTTTCTCTCCAACAGTCTATGTAATTGCTCCCGTTTATTTGCATGCCTGTTTATTGCCAGGTATTATTTTACAGAAATAATTTTCTCCTCCTTCCTTTGACTGTTTTTGTTTCATTCTTTCTAACAGTTGGCCAAATATTGTCTGCTTGTACAAAGTCCTTTTAGCAGAATCAGGAAATTTACTCAATACTGTCTAAAACTAAATAAAGTGCCTTGTTCCTCATGTTAAATTGGAGTAGGAATGGTTTGCTACTTCACCAAAGTTTCATGAATAAAAATAAACATTCATCAATAAACATTCTGAAAAACTCAATGTTGATGAGATAATACTAAATAAGAAACAGTGAATAAAAACTGAATACATCAGTCTGAAGAAGGGAACAAATCCAGAAACGACCACTAGGACAAGGCTTCAGCTCAGAGCAGGAGGATGACAAGAAGGAATCCAGAGCCATATTTAAACATTTTTGGAAAGGTGTCTCGTCCCATGAATTGACAAAACTGTTGCCATGTGAAAATGGTCAGGAACTATATTTACCAAGTTTTGCTTCTTGTAAGCTGCAAAAGGGATGTGTTAGGTAAGCTGCATTAAGTGATTTACAGCTTCTGCTTAATTTTGCTCTTCATGGGAAGGGAGAAGGGAGGACTGAATGGAGAGTAGTGATCTAAAATACAAACAACCAGAACAATTGCATAGCTTTATAAGGTTAACCTAGATCTGCCTTCAGACAGGAAGGAGGCAAAAGAGCTTATTTATTGGCTTAGATTGCGTCTGTCTACAAATTTCAAGCACATTGAACTCCACCCTGTCTTCTGGGCAAAAGTAACTAGGATCAAGTGCATAAATTTAAAGCTTAAGTAATTCTTATGTTAAGGTAAGCTCAGAAACCACCCACTGGTAGGGGTTAATTGCTACTGTGCATTACTAGGAAGAGGACTCGCTCCTGTAAACTGTAAAGTCTTGCATTTCAGAGGGGTGTGGGAGGGTGGTTGTTTTGTTTTGTTTTACTTTTTACAGTAAGTACTTTTTGCACACTCAAACCTGGGATGAAGCCTGTCTAAATAGTGAGCTTAAACAGGTATACCTGCCATGCCAACAAAATAGACATTGGTGTTTCTTCAAGCTGCTTATGGAAATGGTGTTTTAAATTCTCTGGAAGAAAATGTGTTAGCTTGCCAAGTAAATATTTTTATGGCCACCTTTCTCCCGCATCAGTAGAATTACAAATATATATAAATAAAGCCGGTTTGAGTTGAAAAGTATGGTTGCTAGGTAGCCACTGTCATGATAGTAAAGGTACCAGTGGAGCACAGAAAGGTGAGTCCCCCATAATTGCAGAGATCCATTTTTCATTCTCCTTGAAAATGAGTCTTTTTTTTTTTCTATACAGATGACAAGATCATCAGCTCAGTAGGAAAAAGGCTGCAGAAAAATACAAGCACAAGCCTTTATTGTGTCTTCCTATAGAGACACAAAGATTTTCAGATGCTTTCCAGAAGTGGGTGGTGAAAAGGGGGAAGAAGCCCCTGCACTTTAATTATGGGAGGATGATTAGGTGTGGCACAATGGGTGGCAAACTGGCAATGCTTTTATCAGTGCTGCATGATTACCAATATTAACTGATAGAGCAAGAAAAAAAATCACTGAAGCACAAATCTAATTATTTTTGTTTCCAGAGTCATGGGAGCAGCTGTGATCTGTGGTCCTCATGTGAATCCTGTGTTTTGAGGTTCTCCTCTAGACAATAATGTTATCAAAAAACAGTGAGGTATCTGACTGTAAAAAGAAACGCCACTAACAAAGTTACACTTTAACTTGAACTCTCTCTGTACTTGTTGGTATAAATGAGTAACAATCAAACCGCAAGTTAACTGGAAGTCCTTTCTCTTTTTAAAAATCACGTAAAGTCCACAGGGCTGAAAATACATGAAATCACTGCAAGCTGTTTACTTCAGTCCTGCTAAAGTCCTCCTTGAGGCAGGAAGCAACTATGCTGGGGCTCTGTCAAGATACGGAATTTGTCCTCTGGACAAGGGAAGCATTCTTCTCACTGTACTGAAAGAAAAAAGAGATAAGAGGAAGATTAATTGGTTTGTTGATAGGTGGATAGAAGGTTTGCAATTATACCAGGAACTGAAACCAGCCCCAGACTGGATTTTCTAGTACAACAATTGTTTCTATTTACTTACAGTTTGGATGCATGTTACATTTTATGATATATTCTTAAGAGACGGCAGTTTTTTTAAACATTTACTGACTGAAAAAATAAACTCTGATCTCTCTGGTAGGGAACTCCTTACTTTGCAATTTACTTCAAAAAAATCCTACCCTGTCTCCTGGGGTGTGAAGGATTCAGTCAGATTTCATCTGCAGGAAAGATAAAAGTAATATATAGAAAACAAGTACAAGGAGTCAGGGATCTCTTTGCTGCGTGTGTTTTGCACAGGCATGCTACAAATATTATGATGTAGTCCAAGGGCAAGATGTTGATTACTCAACAGGATGGAGCTATCAAATATTTTCTCTTTGCAGCTGATGACTTACTATAGATCCAAGACTGTTATAATATGTACAAGATGGTTTCTCAAGCTCTTAAGTCTACAGGGGAAAAAAAAGAGTTCTATATTTCAAGCAACAGAAGTTGTACGCTGTAGGATTGGGGCCCTGTGTTGGAACTTTGGATGAACACTTTGAGAAACTGAAACTTGCTATTCATTATCCTGCACACTTTAGCAGATTACACAGCAAAGATTGAAGGTTTCGCAGGAGGAAGACTTAAATCCTGGGATTCCACAAGACTTTTAAAGCTTTCCCTTGCAGCACGTGGGATTTTTTTATTTTATCCTGGCAATGTCCCTCAGTCCTGATCTGAAAAGACAACTCTTGTGGCAAAGAAGCTGTTATGTCCCCTCAGCTTACGGTTTTCTGAGAAGACAGCAAACAAGTCTGACAGTTATGTCATCTCTAAGACTACAAACCACTCATTTCTAACAGTTTAGCTGAACTGCTATTGGGCAACTGGCAAGGTCGTGGGTAAGGAGTTGGGGCAAGTATGGGCTGTTGTGCAGGACAAGGTGGGTGCGCAGGCACGCAGCCATGCACAGGCAGGGCAGGGCAGTGTGAGCAGTGTGGGATTGCCCTGGTCTCATTGCACTGAGAGGTGCTGGTATCAAGACCACCTCTGCAGAGTCCCTCTGAGGGAAAGTAGACACTGGAGGTGGGCTGAAAGACAACTGTAGAATACACAAAAGCAGAGATGGATCTGGATCTTGAAAACAAATGGCCCTTGACACAGCTCTTACAGGCTCTTTAGGGAGCATTGTCTCCATCCTACTAGTGTTATAGCAAGTAGGCTGCTGGGAAGAGCACCTGGAAGGGATCAAAAAGCTGCCGTTTTTTCATTTTAGCCACAGCGAGAGAAATCTTGAGGACTTGCAAAGATCACTGGGTACAGATAACAGTCCTGCCTGCTGTTTCACTCCATCCATGTTGTGACTCATCGGTGTTTTTCTTGCTGTAAAGGAGTAAAGAAGAGGCAAGGAAAGATGAGAAAGGGTGTTCACGTGGCCCAGAGGATGAGGCTTTTTCTGAAGGCTGGGTGTCTGGGGATCCTGAAGGGATACACACAGTCATGGTGAAGGTTTGGTTGCAGGTGCTTACAAAGCTAATTGGAACAGGTGAGTGTAAGGCTTTAAAGCTGGCAGAGTGTGCACACTAACAGTGGGAGATTTACTCAGTAAACACTCAGGAACATCTGGACAGGCCTGCACTGCATTTTGGGTGGCCTTAGTTTCTGGTCAGCTTGTAAAACTCCCCAGTTGATTGGCATGTACAGAGTTAATGAAGTTACCACTCAGCTTAATGTCTTTATCAGCTTCATGTCAATCTTTAGGTAAGACAACGGTTAACCCCTTATCTCACTAGAAGTGTGAGGTGTGGCCTCATGAGCAGTTATTTTCACTGGAAATAGTACCTAGAGCAAATACATTGATTATGAATCTCCAACAGATGATTCAGCAAGTAGAGGTAAGCCTCTTCCTCTGATGATGGCATAAGCAAGAGCAGAGCTCACAGCTCTCCAAGTTGTGTGCTGAATGGTGAGCTGATCAAACTTAATGACAAGGCAACTGAGTTTATCAGCGTCGTTGATCTCTAGCATGGCATTAAAACCATAATTCAGAGGATATTTTAGTTTTCAAAGCACTGTAACACACTCATAAAATAATACTCGCAACATGACTAAGAGCTAAATAGACCCTATCCATATTTTATGGCTGGTGAATACAACCGAGAGAGGGAGAGAGACATGCAGTCCAAGACCTTAGGGTCAGATGGGACCAGGGGAGAGAATGTCTCTGATCCCACCCTCTTTGGTGCTTGCCATTTCAAGACCACTCTGCCAGCACAGGACTGCCCTCTGCTATTTGCCTCATGGTGGTAGGACTAAGATCAAGGAAATAAGATAAAAATGGCATTGACAATGTCAGCAACCCTTTGGCATAATGCCCAGCATAGGTGCCAGACTGTCTCTCTGTTTCTCTGAGTAAAGGATACTGCCTTCGTCCTGGGGCTTGTTTCTAATATAGTGGTATTCCTGTATCCTGACAATATCCCACGTGGAAATTCACACTTGTGATCTTGCAAAAGCTGGCTGAAACATGTTGCAGCAGGACTCCAGGTTTCTCCCTCATTCTGATGTTCCCAGCAGATTAATCTTGTTTCCAGATCTCTGTGAAGTATAATATCAGCATCGGAGGAAAACATAAGCAGATGCTGATATCTGAGGATTGTACATGTGGTGGCTTTGTGGTCTTCTCACAGAGAGAGAAAGACTTGATTTCCTATGGGATCACCTCCTGCACATCAGTGCTGAGCACTTCCAGATGGAGATGCCCAGCTGCAGAAGCACAGCCGTCGTGCACTCTGCCAGAGCCACTGGTTGTCTCACGTACCACCTCAATGGGAAGCAATTGATTCTGCTGTGACATCTGGTAAACTCTCTCCACCTAATGTGTATTTTGAAGAAAGTATCTGTCTGATCAAATAGTGTCTCCTCAGATTACTGTCGATCCAAATGAGTTTTCTCTGAACAAGCCTGACACAGAACGATCAAATTTTTTTCAGACTGCTTGGACAAAGTTGAAAAGCATCGTGCAATTTGACAGCAGCCTCAGTGACAATTAGTACTTTTTATAGGGACTTGTTATGCATGCTGAGTAGGTTCACAAGTGACCAATGCTTGTCAGGCTTCCAACAGAGTTGCTTTAGCTGAGTTATAGAGATTTCTCCTTAAGAAACAACATAAATTACAGATATTTGGCATGTTTAATGTTCAGAAACAATTATAAAATGTGACAACAAAATTTGTCTGGACTTCCTGATAGATGGCTGAATAAAGCTAAATGACCTATGTGAGTCTGGGTAAAAAATACTATAGGAAAAAAAGTGTTGCTAGTTAATATAAAAAAAATTAGGCCACAGTCATCAAGTTGTTAATGATTACTAAGGCTAAAATCTGAAAACAGTGTACAGTTGCTTTTAGGAGTATCTCTGGCTACTGGAAATATTTATTTTATATTTACCTCCTTCCATCACAGCCTTTCACAGTGATGGGAAATGCTCTAATATAACAAACTTTTCAACTAAAATAAGAGGTCTGTGAATACCAGGAATGGATTTTTCTCAGTGACTAGATGCAGAGCTTAAAACTTTACTCACAGCAGGTAACACTGATTATTAAGCTCACAATAGTTGGTACTGACAAATCCATTCTCTTGCTCTCATTTAGCTGTTAATAGAAATGGTTATTCATGTGAAAAAAAAAAGAGTTACAAAAGGCAGCTAGTAATTATGACAAAAAATTAAATATTTGTATCTGTATAGGAAGAGAGAAAATAGTCTCATTGATAATTGTACATAATTCTGGTAGCTAGACACTGTCACTTTTACAAGATTTTGGAATAATTTTCTAATTGCTCTCCCATCCCTTATCTTAACTAGCTCCTATTTCCCCACCATTTACTCCAACTGCAAGAATCAACTGATATCAGGATAGCCAAATTTCAGACCGTCTCCTCCAGCAGCTTGTCATAAGGGTTTGTAATAATGTCACATTTTACTGTACCTATCAGCTTTGTGCAGATCTTAGATATTCTCAGGTACTAGCCATCTCTCCACATTGCCAAGTGTCTTGTCACTGGTTCTAGGCAACATTTATAAAATATATTTTCTTCACCTGTCACAGTATAATAAAGGGCTATGAGTGCAGAGTTTCAAAACAAAATCCTGCCAACATGAAACTTCTTGATAGACAATCCTGGGTGCTAAAAATTCATGAAATTTAAGATTAACAAACCTTCAACAAATGGTGAGCAAGGATGGCTATAATCCTGCAGGGATAAAGCTTCTTGATTTTCTTGTAGGAAGCATGTATGCCTCACTTAAGGCAGTCAGTAGTGACTGTCAATGACAAAATACAGAGAGCTTCGATGGGATACCTGCCAAATAATTTTTTTCCCCCATTGATGTATCATTTTGAAATAAATGTTAGTTAAGAAAAATCACAGGTTTGAGGAAATTAGTTTCTAGGAGATGTTTAAATTACAATTAAAAAAAAAAAAAGGCCTCAGCAACTGAAGGGCAGGGGAATTACTTGCCCCTAGAACACCAATCTAGCATTGTTAAGAGTGAACTGTGAAGGTCACCAGCACAAGTCAAGGCAACGAGTGAGTGGAGCAGGCAAGTTTGGCCTCCCAGTAATAAGGAAATCCAAATCGGATGGTAAGTGATTATAAAAGTGTTTTGTACACTCTAGAATCTGAATACATAATAAACTGAATGTGCAAGACCAGCTTCTATACTTTCAGTATTAGTTGTATACTCTTAGATATGAATGCAAAAATGAGTCACCATACTTGAACATGCTTCCCCCTCTTAAAGTAATTTACATACATTTATAAAAGATGCCTATTTTTAATAATAGAAGCGCATATAAATTCTTTTTCCTTTAGGTGGTAGTTCCACTGTGTGAGCTGGTGGTGCAGGTGGCTGTGCCAGGCCCATGCAGGGGGCTGTGGCTAAAGGGAGCTTTGCTCTGACTTCTCTTTGCCTTTCTTTGCAGCATCTCCCTGATGCAGCAGCATGGTGACAATGTTTGTTTAAGTTGTTGTAGCTTCACCCTTTGCGATTTAGTGATACAGTCCTCTTTTGCAAAGGTGCTCAACAGTAGCTCAGCTAAGTAATACCTTTTTCTCTCTGTAGGAAAGCTGATAGAATGGAAGTTCTTTAAGTGCAAATGCTGCATGGTGCACGAGTCAAACGATTATGTGCTCTTCCTGATTTTAGTTGTAATTATAAACTCCTTTTTTAACTTGAAACTTTGTAAGGAGACAGATGGGAGTTTCCTGGGAGATTCTGTCATGTTTTGGACAATGTACACGTGCATATAGAAAGCCAGTTCCCAGTCACAGTTTCCCATGATGGTAATTCCAGTACTGAACTGCTGTGCCCGTGATCAGATACTGGGAATATTTGGAAGCCTGCCTTTGGTATCAATGTGATTTTTACCATTTAACCTATTTCTTTCACTTTTTCTAATATCCTAGAGATCTTTGCATGGTATGCAGTATAGCAGGCCATCGGCAAATGCCATAAGTAGGGCAAAGGAATCCACTCTGCTGTACCAATGGCCCTGACAAACCCCTTGGGAAAAAGTGCATGGGGCATCCTGTGAGTGTCAGGTACACATCAGAAGCTGTATTTCCGTGAGTGTTCGGCACTGACAGCTGGGGCCAGATTTTCAAACAAGTTCATCTACTTGCAACTTTTCTTTTGCAACCAAAAGCAAAGAAAAAAAAGGATCTGACTAAAATCCTAAAATCAGAATAGGAGCTACATGTTGAGGGCTTTACAGAGAATTGCCCACTTAGTGCCTCAGCAAGAGGTGAGCTCATCTGAAAATTCAACTCCAGATGTGGGGCTGAATACTTGAAAATTTAACCCGGATCTCCTTTGAAAATCTGGTTCTGTGTTAGAACATCTGTCACTGAAATGGTAATCAGACTATTATCCATGTACAATTTTACCATTTACATATTTTAATGACTCTTGACTCTTTCATGCAACTTCGAGAACATATTTTCTTCAAGTGCAATGGATACATCCTCAAAGGCAAAAGCAGCTCAAATGTTAAAGCCCTCACCTGTCCCATGGACCACTGCAAACCAAGCAGGTGCTGTTACCTCAGGTCCCCTCTTAGTTTGTGAGTGGGGGTCACGGAGGTGGGAGGGAGCTGTGAGGGATGTCTCTGGCTGTGTCTGTCAAGGAATCCTCTGGAGTCCTGGGCACCCAGCCAGCTGACTCACCCCCATGGTGGGGACCAGTTGCTGCCAGATCCCCCAGGGGCCATCCCTGATTTCTCTAGGCTCCCTTGTGGGAAAGTGCTGATGCCCACTTGGGCCAGGGAGGAGGCTATCCAACTGAGTGACTGAAGAGGAAATGGAGGTGATTATCCTTACTTACTCTTCAGGTTTTTGTGAATTCCTCCCCTCCCCGCCTGCGTCATCTGGCAGAAAATCAGGTAACAAAGAGAATAAACTTGTTCCTGGAAACTCCTCCCTGTACATTTTCTCTGGATGGGGCCTTATATGCTAGGGGCAGGCTGAACCTTGTGTTGCCAATAAACGAGGAACATCATCTTGTTGCCTTCCTGAGATACTTGCTACAAACAACAGGCAGGATTGTCTTTTTTGTTATATCCTGCAAACTGCTGACAAATCCAAAGGCATTTTGCTTGCATGAAGAGGCTTTCATAAATGTTTATTTGTAGAGTTGACAATCTCCATTGTCTGCACAAAACAAAATCTGTATTTACAAGTCACTCATTAAATGCACACCTTTATCCAAAGCTGGCATGCAAATAGTAGCATAGCAGGGGTTATGGATATGCAGCATAACTTTTACTACCAGCCAGATCAGACATGGATGCGTTCAGTTCTTAGAGGACAATTTGTGGTTGCTGAGCTGATAGCTAAGAAAGAGAGTTTTTTTATTTATACACTGAGAAGAATATTATACCTGGAAGTAAATGTAATAGAAACATTAGGCAGTCTAATGCCATTTTTACGGTCACTTTTAACCAGACCTTAGAGGAAATAACATGGCTTGCTACTGCCTAGCTATAAAATAAAAATCAAAATGTGAACATGTGCCATTTCTATAAGCTTCCTATTACCCTACTTAGTCACTGTATTAACACTTCTTTCAGCATTTCTTTTGTCTTATGGCCTCTTTCACAGTTTATGTTCAAACCAACTCCACGATTCACATAAATTTTACTTTCTCTCATATGTTTACATACATTTATCCACGTTTGACCCTAACCTACCAATCAGGTGCACAAATTTCCACCTTAGCACTTGTGTGAAGGTCTGTTGCCTCCAGTGGTGTGTTGTGCTGAGACATCAACATCTTCTCATGAAAATGAGTGTCCAGATTGAGGGGCAGAGCTTGTGTGAAAGGTTGTGTCTCTTGTTATCAGTCCCATTGTTGTTTGCTTTTGCTCTGACCTAGCCATGGCACCAGTCCCTGCACCAGCTCTGATTAATTTGATTCAGGTGAAATCTTCACCATTGGTGCCTGCTAAGCATTTAGCCCTCCTCAATCCTGTATTCCCAGAAAACTTGAGTTTTCTCCCAGCAGCAGCCATGTAACCATTCTGTAGAGGCACAGAGCTACAAACTGTGTCCTCCATGGTATGGTGCACCTCTCGATTCTGGATCAGCATTGCTACGGCATTGTCTTACACCCACTTGCCCAGAACTAAGCCCATGCCTGTAGAAGTATTCTCAAAACCACCAGAAAAGAGTAGAAGCATTTAAATGTGACCTATCTCTTCATGACTTTAGCCTGAAACCTTGTTTGCTCCTCTGCACCACAGCATGTTTGAAACTGATTTTTGAATATGATAAAACTTATTATGAACAGATTTATCAGTGTGCTTATTCAGCTTTCAAATGGAGACAAAAAAGATAAAAATAACAGTATACTTGGGTGGTACAACAGAAAACAATGGAAGTCGATAATTGAAATGCCTCTCTATGTAGACAGCAAGAAAGCAAAATACATTTATAGACAGTCTTCAAAATGTGAGCAGCTCATTATTTTCAAGTTCCCACAGGTCTGAATATCTTAAAGCTGATGTTTGGATTTGTACTGCTTTCTCTGGAGTGGTGTTACTATTCAATGAAGGCTATTATTAGCAAACAAACCAATTCTGATATTAGTCACAGAATCAGTGTATGTCTACTTTAGAAAGAAAAGTCTGCCAAGTGTATTGGTTGCAAAAATAAGGACTTGTGCTGTTTTTTCCTATGAGGGAGGGAGCTCTACCATTCACATTTTGTTTTGGTGCAATATGACCTGCTGCTTTGCCTGCCATTTCCACTTGAGCAGCATTTACCAAATGGGTTTTGAATAATGTAACTTGGTTAGTTATGCTGACAGTATGTCAAAAAATATTGGAAAAACTGATGCCTTTTGATAGCATTTTATAGAGAGACCTGGCAAACACAGATATAGAGGTTGAAGTAATATTTTGAAGGTAATGAGACAGTACAAGAGAAAAGAGTTACAGTTCAATTGCATTTTACAGGAGGAAACACACAGTTTTCTGGGTGGTTTGAAGGTTCCCCAGGGCCCTGCTAATACAAGATTTGTACAAATTATAACATTTCTATAAACTTCAGCCTCTAGCTATTGATGAAGAGTTCAGACTGCAGAAAATAAATCAACACGAAGCTGAAGCCATTAAGAAAGCAATCAGCATGCCACCAGTTTTCAAGTAGTGCAGATTACCATAGAGATTCTGGGCTGAAAACCTGGTGGGTGGAAACACGTGAGGCAGGACTCACATTTCACTGAAACTTTGAAATTTCAGTGCATGTGGATACAGTGGTAACAGATGCAGTAGGATCAGAGGGAAGGATAAGGTATAAAAATGATGTGACCAGCAAATGTTAGAGGCAACAGACAGACACATTGGTCAAAGGAAAAATATCCATATTTTTTCTGGATGGAAATTTAGAGACAATTAAGATAGAAGATGAAGTAGCAAAAACTAGGAAACTGGTTTTTGAGGAAAAGAGTCGAAGAAGTGAGCACACTCAAGAGGAGAATGAGAACAGAAAGAGTCTGCTTGCAAGGGAAGATAGAGCTGATATTGGAGCTTGCTGACAACTTTTCAGTCAACTATCTTGGGGGGAAAAAAAATCTAATTAGGTGATATATTACCCTGTGTACATTTTCCTAGAAAAGTTTGATAGTACTTCCTTAATTAAAAACATGCTCTGTCTTCTCCCAACCAAAACAAAATACATCTTTAAACAGCTAATTATTCCTTTGAGGTGGAATGAGCAGGAACGAGGAAAGTCTGTGAGGAGTGTGACATGAGAGAAAACACCTTTGCTGAGGTTTTTCTGCTACATTGTTGATTCTTCATGGTTGAAAAAAACCTGAAAAATCCAAAACAGTGAAGTGAAACATTTTCCTCAGTGAATAAAGCAAAATCTATTTATAAATTTTAAGCTGGTTTAGGATTTAGGGAACATTTTTAAGCTAAAAAAAAAAAAATATTGAAGCCCTTCAAAGATGTTGTTTGTTATGTGTCAATCACAAAAGCAAAGACAGACATGCTTCCAGAGTTGCACAATTCCCCTGCTACATATATGTGACTTTGTGTATTATGTGCAGATTGGATATGAAGAATTTTATTTCCACTTTTCATAGGCCTAAGCACACAGAATAAAGGAAAATGATCCAGAGATGGATCAGACTCAAGTGTTATTCACATTTATCTTTCTCGTTTAGGTTGGTGAGGCAGCCCTTATGCATATACTCTATTGCTAAAGCCATGTAACAGCAAAATGATTTCTGTTTGACTGGTGATGGAGAACACTGCAATAACTTATTTATCTGCTCTGCACACAAGCAGGAAGCAAAGTGTCATTATCTGAAGCCGTAAATGCTTCTTAGACTTCAGCAAATTTGGCACTCTGTTATGGTGCTTCAATGACTCTTGCTGCTCAACAGCTACACAAATAGCCCAAATGCAAACACGTTACCTAATCAGATATCTGTGTACTCAGAGATATCACAACCTGCAAATATATATACTGTGATAAAGGAGAGTTCATGGTCCAGATGTTTGTTCTTATAGAAATGCATTAAATAAAGTTGAAATGAAGAAATAAGCACATGACTATCCAGCATGTCATCAAATTGCTGCAAACAAATGTGACCTTGAATATATAAAGATATGTGGATAGGCATGTCTTCCAAAATCAGTCTCTGCCCATGCTTCGAAAGAGGAAAAGCTCTAAAAGAGCAAGAAAGAGAGATCTAAAGACACACAAATGGCTTTTGCAACAAGTAAAATGTCTGGGCTGATGTAGAAGTGCAGCAGATATAATGACACCACATATATTCTGGAGGGAAAAACCAACCAACCAAAGAAGTGAATGGAAATTTTACTGGGAGCCTAATGGAAATAGTACTGAGAGCCACAGAGCAACTTCTGCTGTTTTTCAAAGCTCTATTTATGACACTTTCTGATAAATTAGTCTCCAGTCTGTCTTTCTTCTTTATTTTTTTCTATCTACAATTGATATTTAAGCAGAAATGGAGGCTTATATTATACTGTTCTTCCAACAAATAAATGATTATACTAGCAGAAATGCGGTCTCAGCATGTACTTTTGAATGACAGAAAAGGTATAATAAATTTCCGTTCAACCTTAGATATCAATATTATTCACATCAGATTATTAAAGTGTGTCCTACAGATAAGCAGACTTAGAGTATTAAAAAAAATGGAAGTTAAGTGCAAACAAAAATAAAGAGAATGCCGGCATACAAGCACTCATTTCTAAGGTGAAACTTTGAAGACATGTGTGTCGTCGACATTTTGTTGATACTCAAAAAACACAGAGATTATAAGGGAAACAGAAAGGCTATTTATGTTGCATCCATTACCACATGCAACACTGCAGCCATAATGACAGTGGAGTTCCACAGCGATTGGTTCTGGCACCAGTCTTGTTCCACATCTTCCTCAACGACCTGCACAGAGTGTATCCTCAGCAAATTGGCTGATGACACCAAACTGGGAGGACTGGCTGATTCCTCAGAAGGCTGTGCTGCCATTCATCAGGATCTCAACTGACTTGAGAGCTGGGCAGACAGGAGCCTCATGAGGTTGAACAAGGACAAGTGCAGAGTCCTGCACCTGGGGAGGAACAATCCAGGACTGACCTGCTGGAGAGCAGCTCTGCAGAGAGACCAGGGAGTTCTGGTTGATAATAAAATAACCATGAGCCAGCAATGTGCCCTCGTGGCCAAGAAGGCCAACAGCACTCTAGGATGCATCAAGAAGAGTGTGGCCAGCAGATTGAGGGAGGATCTTTTCCTCCTCTATTCTGCCGTGGTGAGGCCTCATCTGGAGTCCTGTGTCCAGTTGTGGGCTCCTCAGCTCAAGAGGGACAGAGAGCTTCTGGAGAGAGTCCAGCGCAGGGCCACCAAGATGATCAGGGGACTGGAGCATCTTCCGTATGAGAAAAGGCTTGAGGCTGTTTAGTCTAGAGAAGAGAAGAGAAGAGAAGAGAAGAGAAGAGAAGAGAAGAGAAGAGAAGAGAAGAGAAGAGAAGAGAAGAGAAGAGAAGAGAAGACTGAAGTGGGATCTCATTAATATTTACAAATATCTAAATAGTGGATGCCAGGAGGTTGGGGTATCACATTTTTCTGTAGTCTGAAGTATCTAGTGCCAGGACATAGGATAATGGAAAGAAACTGGAATACAAAAAGTTCCATTTAAACATAAGGAAAAACTATTTTACTGTTCATATGAGGGAGCCCTGGCACAGGCTGCCCAGGGAGAGTGTGGAGGCTCCTTCTCTAGAGGTTTTCAAAACTCGCCTAGACACATTCCTTTGTGACCTGATCTAGGTGGACCTGTTTTAGCAGAAGGGTTGGATTAAATGATCTCTAAAGGTCCCTTCCAACCCTTACCATTCTGTGCTTGTATGATTTAATGACATGACCACAGTACAGACAGCCTTTACTCAAACACTGTGTGTCAGGAAATGCCCACTGACAAAGTAATTTGAAAGAACTATTTTTACAGCACCAGCCTGCAATCCATGGCTCTGTATTACCACTGCCCCAGTTTCCCTTTCTCTGCTCCCTGTGAATTATACAGAAATCTATGTGCTTATCCCTTTCCCAGATTGGTTTACTAGACAACATAAAACAAGCATGAATAATATATTTTTCCTTTCACACACTCAGAAAAATCCTTTCCCAGATCATTGTACTATTCTATGATTCTATGATTGTAACTTATATTTTCTGTCTCTCCAGTAGCAGTGAGCTGAATAGACCAAGACAGTGTATTTTTTTTCCCCCATGCTTGGCTTTTCTCTGGACCTTGTAAATCTATTTAATCTTTTTTCTGGACTCAAAGGCTTCTTTTGCTTCTTTATCCAGGCTTCTAACTCCAAGCCATTTTGCCTCAGGGCTTTCCACATTACAGGATCCTTCACTTTCAGTTCTTTACAACCAAAGGCATTGCTGATTCCAGGCTGTGATGCCAATTTATAGCCTTGCCTAACCCATCATAAACTGCTGTGAGGAAAGGATGTGAGTTAGCCACCTCCAATTTGCAGCCACCCCTAGGATTGTTCATTTGCAGAAGGTGCCAGCAGCTGCAAGATAGGGAGACATCATAGTCTGATAGCAAGGTGTTGAGCATAGAATCAAAATTGTTTTGGTTGGAAAAGACTTTCAAGATCACTGAGTAACCTAACATGGCCAAGCCCACCACTAAATCATGTCCCTCGGTACCTTATCTATATGTCTTTCAAACATCTCCAGGGATGGTGACTCCAACACCTCCCTGGGCAGCCCGTATCAGTGTCTAACAACCCTCTAAAGGAAAAAGTTTTTCCTAATCTCCGATCTAAACCTCCCCTGGTGCAACTTAAGGCCTTTTCCTCTTGTCCTATCAATCATAGTGATAGGGATAGAGAAGATACTGATTCCCACCTCACTACAACCTTCTGTCAGCCTCATGTCTCTCTTCAGCCTCCTTTTCTCCAGGCTGAACATCCCCAGTTCCCTCAAATGCTCTTCATCAGACTTGTTCTCCAGATCCTTCCCCAGCTTCATTGCCTGTCTCTGGACATGCTTCAGCACCTAATTATCCCTCTTGTGAGCAGCCCAACACTGAACACAGTACTAAAGATTCAGCCTCACCAGTGCCCAGTACAGGGGCAGAATCTGTATGTTGATCCTACTGGTCACTATTTGTGATATAAGCCAAGATGCCATTGGCCTTCTTGGCCACCTGGGCACACTGCTGACTGTCAGCTGTCAGCACTGACAGCCAGCTGCCAGTTAACACTGCCAGCATCTCTCAAATGACATAACAACTCTCTCTGCTGAGGCTTGGCTGGAGCATGTCAGTTCTCTTGACCTGCTGGGCATGGATCTGCTTTCTCACAAGGAGAGGGAGCATTGCAAAGTGGATCAAATACTCACAGCAATTCAAGGCCTAAACATTGCATTGGCCATTCTTTCACATGTTGCTGATTGAAAAGTTAGACCAACTGCATGATTGCTATTGTGTCTGGGAATACATCTGCAGTACGGATGCAGCTTACGGCAGTGTACCATGATCCCCTTAAAAGGCTCAGTGGATAAAAGGCACAGCTGCCATCCTTCCCTTCATTCCTGCCTGATTTGGCTGCTGCTTCTGAAGTCCTTGGTGCAAGTGAAGAAAAAGTCCTCTGATCATATTGCTGACAGTCTTGTGATTTTTTTGGGGGGTTTCACACTACTTTTATCTTTTGAAATGAAGGGTTGAATGTTGAACGGAAAATCAAAAGTCTTTTATTTAAATTAAATAATTCCTAAATGTTACCATTTTAGAAGTTAATACCCCAAGGATAAATTAGATGATTCCAAGCCTTGTTACTGTGTACGTGGGCTGATCTAATCAGTCCATGGCATCAGAGGAGTTGTATTGGAAAGAAAGAATCAATGTTAAATAGGCCCAACATTAATATACATTATCTTGTCTAAATATTTATTTTTCATAAAGTATTTGTGATATTGTTGCGAAATTTTTAGATATGGAAGATTAAATATACTGGAGGCTAAAGTACTCTGTTAATGTACACAAATTAAGGGCTTGATCCTGGAAAACTTAGTTTTGCTAGCTTCAGTGGTGACTCTTCCTATGAATAAGAAGTGCGTATGTAAGCAGAGACTTTAACACACCATTATGAGAATACAGGCACCTTCTCTTTACTGAGAAGTTTTACACAGTAAAACAATAACACCGTATTTGCACAGGACAATTATTTTAACACAATCCATTTTCACCTGCATCTGGTTTTGTTCCTAAACTATATGTGAGTTTTGGATTTTCCCAGTGACTACATATTCAGACAAATGCATAGTAACTGCCCAACCGTCCATTCTATTTACATTTTTGATACTGTGCAAAATGTCTTTCAAATGGTTGATTTTACTAGACAGCATTATTTTGAAAGAGCATTGTTGGATTCTGGCTTGATGCATAGAAATATTCTTGCTAATGTTTTCAGTGAGCTTCTCTGTTCCTGCCAAACTGGCAAGTTAAGGGCAAGCCAGGCTCTAGTGCCTGGTGCTGGAGGAGATGCACAGAGAATCAGGATACAGCAACCTTGTCTCACTGGGTGCGGGGAGCTTCACCAAGATGGCTCTTCCAGACTGAGTCAAGTAGTACTTGGTGTTTGGTAGGGTCTGATCTGTGAGAGGGGCACAGAGGTGTGAAGCCATGCTGCCGTGGCTGATTGCACGCTCCTGGGAAACGTGCCTTTCTTTATCTTGCTCTAGGTCTTCCCTCCTCTGTCCTCTGGAAGGCCAAGAAATCTCTGGAGTGGAGAATTGAGCTGTCTCCAGCTGGGATGTAAGTCTTCATTTTATTAGCTTTTGCAACACTTTTCACATTTCTAGTATTTCAAGTACAGCTGTTCATAATGCGTACAAATTTTGAATTTGCATTTTCACAACAGAGCTCTGGTTATTTTTCCTCATTTTCACAAAAACAGATCTTTATTTTAAGAACTATATTGGACAGCTTGGTCCAGCTCTAAATGCAACAGTGTCTAGGTGGACTTGCCAACATAGTAATTTTCTGATCAGTACAACGTGTGTTTATATTTAGCTACATGACAAAGTAATATTGTATATCACATATCACAGAAGCTGGATGCTGGTGTCCCCTTTGTGAGACTTTCAGTCTTAAAATATCTGTATGTATTCTTGCTTAAGAAACAAGTTTTGTAAGACATTGATGCAGCACGGGTAATATGTGATACAAATGTGCTACAAGACTAGTATATCATGTAGCTGGACATATACCTGATGTTGGGAAGAAGTTAGACATCCATTCTATGATCTTGTTTAGTGATCCTATCTCAGATATATGGCATTTACCACCACTTTTTCTTATAAGAGTGCACTTTGTTCCATTATTTTAATTACAAGTCAATGACAACAAAGTGCTTAGCCTCCTTAAGGAGGGAAGTGGCTTTATGCAACATGCAACTCCAAATCAGGCTGTGGTCTTTCAATTGAGAAAAAAAACCCACCTTCTTTTCTAAGGCAAACTCCTCACTTAAAATAATTTGGGATATTTCCAGAAAGTAGAAGAAAAATGTTACTTTTGTTTATTTAGACATGATTAACCTCAGAGTTGATTAAAAAAAATGTAATTAAGACCAAGCAAGTATCATTGACAGTATCATTGAGGTGATCTTTAAAGCTGAACTAAACTCAAAACAAGCTGTATACTGACATTAAGACTTTAATTAATGACTTTAGAGACATAACTACTTCTATGTGCCAAAGTGGGGGCATCTACCTTTGCAAGGGCTGTGTTACAAGACTCATGTTGCATGATACTTCTGGCTAATAACTTTGCTACCTACACAGGAAGGGGGAGAGAGCAGCACCCATTTATATTTTCATTGATGGAGATGTTACCTACTGTCAAATGACAAATCTTTTGACTTGCTAATAATTGTCAGTTTATCTCTAATGCATACTAGATTGAGTAATAATATTATATCTGTATAATTAATTAAAATTTTAAAAGATTTTTTAAAAAAGTTCTTATATGTATTTTACTAATTTACTCTTTTCAGCTGTCAGGGTCATATGCAAAGATGTGAAGTAAATAATTAATCATAAGATTTTATTAATCTACTATTCGTTCACTTAAGTGGGGCTTTAGTGTAGCATTTTCTTTGTTATATTCAACATAACATGGGAGGGGATCTCTTAGATCTTACTGCAAACAGTCAAAAATATTTGAAGGACTCCTGGTAAAAATTTTTTCTCAGACGTGCCACTACTTCTTGTCTCTGCTGCTAGGGGGAAGGGAGTGCATGCAATAGCCACAGTAAGCAATTCATTTCATATCCTCTTCTAAAAGGAGTAAGATTGTGTCAGCCCTTTTTGAGGAGCCCTTTTGAAATCCTTCACAATATTACACAGATGTTGTTTCCATACTTAATTCCTGTAAGCAGCAGGGAACTTAAAGAATTAAGAAAAAGGTCTTAATATATTTTCCACATTCCATGCTAATTCTTTCTTCTAAAAGATCTACTCAGAGGAAAATTCTTTGGTAGATATTTGAATATGCAAACCAGATGTTAAATTAAGAAAATTACGTAAATGTACTCTTATGCAAGTTATATGCAGTACCTGCAATTGGGAGAAATCAGCATGTCAACCAAAGGGCATATGTGGTTGCACATCATTTTAGTATCTTTAACTTCAGCAGTGCTAATCCTCCTTTCTCTTTGTGTAAATGTTATTCAGAAAGGCATGTGCAGTGAGCTGGTAAATTTGAAGGTGAACAGTGATTTAGCCCTTTACCTGTCTGGAAATCCCCCAGCTCCTTCTGTAAACAAAGGTAAAGTGACCTTTATTAGCAGCTTGCTGTATTTTCTAAGCAGTAAGCAATCAATTAACAATCTTATCTTTTTGGTGCACGCATAAATGAATTGATTTGCTTTTTAGATTGAATTTTAAAAAATAATCAATATTTGCTTCTGTCATTTTTATGCAAACCAAAGACCAGGACAACATGCCATCCTCAAGCCTCCAGCTTTGCTCTGGGCTCGGTAAGTGAACTGGCAATTCAGTGGAAATAAGAGCAGCTGCCTCTGAAGACTGAATGAAGTCCCAGCTAAAAGAATCTCTCAACAAACCTAAATTTGGACCAGGGCAGAGTAGAAGGAAAAAAGAGAAATGATCAATTGTATTTTCAGCATGAATGTTACTCGCTTCTGGTGATTCTTTCACTCTAAGATAGTCCTGCTGGCAGCTGTTGAGTTATTCTTTTCAGCTTCACTCTTATAAAAATGTTAT